>NC_135417.1:23650058-23902558 GCF_051991245.1 Festucalex cinctus
TGTTGTTTTTGGTGATTATCTTCTTTGAGTTGCAGGGGAATTAGCTCAAATGGTAGAGCGCTCGCTTTGCATGCAAGAGGTAGTGGGATTGATGCCCACATTCTCCAATTGGATTGTACTTGCTCGTTAACTTTTGTTGTTTTTGATGATTTTCTTGCATTATTTTAAGGGGAATTAGCTCAAATGGTAGAGCACTTGCTTCGCATGTGAGAGGTAGTGGGATCGATGCCCATTTTCTCCAATTGGATTTTCCTTGCTCGTTAACTTTTGTTGTTTTTGATGATTTTCTTGCAGTAATTGAGGGGAATTAGCTCAAATGAAAGAGCGCTCGCTGAGCATGTGAGAGGTAGTGAGATTGATGCCCACATTCTCCATTTGGATTTTGCCTGCTCGTTAAATTTTGTTGTTGTTTTTGGTTATTTTCTTGTATGCTTTGCAGGGGAAGTAGTTCAAATTGTAGAATGCTCGCTTAGCGTTTGTGGGATCGATGCCCACATTCTCCATTTGGATTTTGCCTGCTCGTTAACTTTTGTTGTTGTTGTTTTTGGTGATTATCTTCTTTGAGCTGCAGGGGAATTAACTCAAATGGTAGAGCGCTCGCTTTGCATGCGAGAGGTAGTGGGATTGATGCCCACATTCTCCATTTGGATTTTACCTGCTCGTAATGTTTGTTGTTGTTGTTTTTGGTGATTTTCTTTTGTGAGTTAAAGGGCAATTAGCTCAAATGGTAGAGTGGTTGCTTCGCATGCGAGAAGTAGTGGGATCGATACCCACGTTCTCCATTCGAATTTTGCCTGATCGTAACGTTTGTTGTTGTTTTTGGTGATTTTCTTGTATGCTTTGCAGGGGAGGGCGGCACGGTAGTCGAGTGGTTAGCACGTCCGCTTCCCAGTTCTGAGGTCTCCGGTTTGAGTCCAGGCTCGGACCTTCCTGGGTGGAGTTTGCATGTTCTCCCCGTGCCCGCGTGGGTCTTCTCCGGGTACTCCGGTCTCCTCCCACATTCCAAAGACATGCATGGCAGGTTAATTGGGCGCTCCGAATTGTCCTGAGGTGTGCGTGTGAGTGTGGATGGTTGTTCGTCTCTGTGTGCCCTGCGATTGGTTGGCAACCAGTCCAGGGTGTCCCCCGCCTACTGCCCAGAGCCAGCTGAGATAGGCGCCAGCAGCCCCCGCGACCCTTGTGAGGAATAAGCGGTCAAGAAAATGGATGGATGGATGGTAGAGCGCTTGCTGAGCGTGCGATAGGTAGTGGGTTCGATACCCACATTCTCCATTTGGATTTTGCCTGGTCGTTAACTTTTATTGTTGTTGTTTTTGGTGATTTTCTTGTGTGATTTAGAGGGGAATTAGCTCAAATGGTAGAGCGCTCGCTTTGCATGCGAGAGGTAGTGGGATCAATGCCCACATTCTCCAATTGTATTATGCCTGCTCGTTAACTTGTTGTTGTTGTTTTTGGTGATTTTGTACCATGAGATGAAGGGGCATTAGCTCAAATGGTAGAGCGCTCGCTTAGCATGCGAGAGGTAGTGGGATCGATGCCCACATTCTCCATTTGGATTTTGCCTGCTCGTCAACTTTTGTTGTTGTTTTTGGTGATTATCTTCTTTGAGCTGCAGGGGTATTAGCTCAAATGGTAGAGCGCTTGCTTCGCATGCGAGCGGTAGTGGGATCGATCCCCACATTCTCCCATTGTTTTGCTTGCTCGTTAACTTTTGTTGTTTTTGATGATTTTGTTGCAATAATTGGAGGGGAATTAGCTCAAATGGTAGAGCGCTCGCTTTGCATGCGAGAGGTAGTGGGATCAATGCCCACATTCTCCAATTGGAGTTTGCCTGCCCGTTAATTTGTTGTTGTTGTTGTTTTTGGTGATTTTCTTGTGTGAGTTAAAGGGGAATTAGCTCAAATGGTAGAGCGCTTGCTGAGCATGTGAGAGGTAGTGGGTTCGATACCCACATTCTCCATTTGGATTTTGCCTGGTCGTTAACTTTTATTGTTGTTGTTTTTGGTGATTTTCTTGTGTGATTTAGAGGGGAATTAGCTCAAATGGTAGAGTGCTCGCTTTGCATGCAAGAGGTAGTGGGATCAATGCCCACATTCTCCAATTGGATTATGCCTGCTCGTTAACTTGTTGTTGTTGTTTTTGGTGATTTTCTTCTGTGAGCTGCAGGGGAATTAGCTTAAATGGTAGAGCGCTTGCATCGCATGCGAGAGGTAGTGGGATCAATGCCCGCATTCTCCAATTGGACTTTGCCTGCCCGTTAACTTGTTGTTGTTGTTGTTTTTGGTGATTTTCTTTTGTGAGTTAAAGGGGAATTAGCTCAAATGGTGGAGCGCTTGCTTCGCATTCGAGAGGTAGTGGGATCGATGCCCACATTCTCCATTTGGATTTTACCTGGTCGTAATGTTTGTTGTTGTTGTTTTTGGTGATTTTCTTTTGTGAGTTAAAGGGGAATTAGCTCAAATGGTAGAGCGCTTGCTTCGCATGCGAGAGGTAGTGGGATCAATGCCCACATTCTCCATTTGGATTTTACCTTCTCGTAATGTTTGTTGTTGTTGTTTTTGGTGATTTTCTTTTGTCAGTTAAAGGGGAATTAGGTCAAATGGTAGAGCGCTTTCTTTGCATCCGAGAGGTAGTGGCATCGATGCCCACATTCTCCATTTGGATTATGCCTGATCGTAACGTTTGTTGTTGTTTTTGGTGATTTTCTTGTATGCTTTGCAGGGGAACTAGTTCAAATGGTAGAATGCTCGCTTCGCGTTCGTGGGATCGATGCCCACATTCTCCACTTGGATTTTGCCTGCTCGTTAACTTTTGTTGTTGCTGTTTTTGGTGATTATCTTCTTTGAGTTGCAGTTGAATTAGCTCAAATGGTAGAGCGCTCGCTTTGCATGCAAGAGGTAGTGGGATTGATGCCCACATTCTCCAATTGGATTGTGCTTGCTCGTTAACTTTTGTTGTTTTTGATGATTTTCTTGCATTAATTGGAGGGGAATTAGCTCAAATGGTAGAGCGCTCGCTTTGCATGCGAGAGGTAGTGGGTTCGATACCCACATTCTCCATTTGGATTTTGCCTGGTCGTTAACTTTTATTGTTGTTGTTTTTGGTGATTTTCTTGTGTGATTTAGAGGGGAATTAGCTCAAATGGTAGAGTGCTCGCTTTGCATGCGAGAGGTAGTGGGATCAATGCCCACTTTCTCCAATTGTATTATGCCTGCTCGTTAACTTGTTGTTGTTGTTTTTGGTGATTTTGTACTGCGAGATGAAGGGTAATTAGCGCAAATGGGAGACCGCTTGCTTAGCATGCGAGAGGTAGTGGGATCGATACCCACATTCTCCATTTGGATTTTGCCTGCTCGTCAACTTTTGTTGTTGTTGTTTTTGGTGATTATCTTCTTTGAGTTGCAGGGGTATTAGCTCAAATGGTAGAGCGCTTGCTTCGCATGCGAGTTGTAGTGGGATCGATCCCCACATTCTCCTATTGGATTTTGCTTGCTCGTTAACTTTTGTTGTTTTTTGATTATTTTGTTGCAATAATTGCAGGGGAATTTGCTCAAATGGTAGAGCGCTTGCTTAGCATGCGAGAGGTCGTGGAATCGATGCCCACATTCTCCAATTGGATTTTACCTGCTCGTAATGTTTGTTGTTGTTCTTTTTGGTGATTTTCTTTTGTGAGTTTAAGGGTAATTAGCTCAAATGGTAGAGTGCTTGCTTCGCATGTGAGAGGTGTTGGGATCAATACCCACATTCTCCATTTGGATTTTACCTGCTCGTAATGTTTGTTGTTGTTGTTTTTGGTGACTTTCTTTTGTGAGTTAAAGGGGAATTAGCTCAAATGTTAGAGCGCTTGCTTTGCATGCGAGAGGTAGTGGCATCGATGCCCACATTCTCCATTTGGATTATGCCTGATCGTAACGTTTGTTGTTGTTTTTGGTGATTTTCTTGTATGCTTTGCAGGGGAAGTAGTTCAAATGGTAGAATGCTCGCTTAGCGTTCGTGGGATCAATGCCCACATTCTCCACTTGGATTTTGCCTGCTCGTTAACTTTTGTTGTTGTTGTTTTTGGTGATTATCTTCTTTGAGTTGCAGCGGAATTAGCTCAAATGGTAGAGCGCTCGCTTTGCATGCGAGAGGTAGTGGGATCAATGCCCACATTCTCCATTTGGATTTTGCCTGGTCGTTAACTTTTATTGTTGTTGTTTTTGGTGATTTTCTTGTGTGATTTGGAGGGGAATTAGTTCAAATGGTAGAGCGCTCGCTTTGCATGCGAGAGGTAGTGGGATCAATGCCCACATTCTCCAATTGGATTATGCCTGCTCGTTAACTTGTTGTTGTTTTTGGTGATTTTCTTCTGTGAGCTGCAGGGGAATTAGCTTAAATGGTAGAGCGCTTGCATCGCATGCGAGAGGTAGTGGGATCAATGCCCACATTCTCCAATTGGACTTTGCCTGCCCGTTAACTTGTTGTTGTTGTTGGTTTTGGTGATTTTCTTTTGTGAGTTAAAGGGGAATTAGCTCAAATTGTGGAGCGCTTGCTTCGCATTCGAGAGGTAGTGGGATCGATGCCCACATTCTCTATTTGGATTTTACCTGCTCGTAATGTTTGTTGTTGTTGTTTTTGGTGATTTTCTTTTGTGAGTTAAAGGGGAATTAGCTCAAATGGTAGAGCGCTTGCTTCGCATGCGAGAGGTAGTGGGATCAATGCCCACATTCTCCATTTGGATTTTACCTTCTCGTAATGTTTGTTGTTGTTGTTTTTGGTGATTTTCTTTTGTCAGTTAAAGGGGAATTAGGTCAAATGGTAGAGCGCTTTCTTTGCATCCGAGAGGTAGTGGCATCGATGCCCACATTCTCCATTTGGATTATGCCTGATCGTAACGTTTGTTGTTGTTTTTGGTGATTTTCTTGTATGCTTTGCAGGGGAAGTAGTTCAAATTGTAGAATGCTCGCTTAGCGTTTGTGGGATCGATGCCCACATTCTCCATTTGGATTTTGCCTGCTCGTTAACTTTTGTTGTTGTTTTTGGTGATTATCTTCTTTGAGCTGCAGGGGAATTAACTCAAATGGTAGAGCGCTCGCTTTGCATGCGAGAGGTACTGGGATTGATGCCCACATTCTCCATTTGGATTTTACCTGCTCGTAATGTTTGTTGTTGTTGTTTTTGGTGATTTTCTTTTGTGACTTAAAGGGCGATTAGCTCGAATGGTAGCGTGGTTGCTTCGCATGCGAGAGGTACTGGGATCGATACCCACGTTCTCCATTTGAATTTTGCCTGCTCGTTAACTTTTGTTGTTGTTGTTTTTGGTGATTATCTTCTGTTAGCTGCAGGGGAATTAGCTCAAATGGTAGAGCGCAAACTTTGCATGCGAGAGGTAGTGGGAGCGATACCCACATTCCCCGATTAGGTTTTGCCTGCTTGTTAACTTGTTGTTGTTGTTGTTTTTGGTGATTTTCTTCTGTGAGTTGAAGGGGAATTAGCTCAAATGGTAGAGCGCTTGCTTTGCATGCGAGAGGTAGTGGGATCGATTCCCACATTGTCCAACTGCGTTTTGCCTGCTCGTTAACTTTTATTGTTTTTTGTGATTATCTTCTGAGTTGCAGGGGAATTAACTCAAATGGTACAACACTCGATTAGCATGCGAGAGGTAGTGTGATCGATGCCCACATTCTTCAATTGAATTTTGCCTGCTCGTGAACTTGTTGTTGTTGTTGTTTTTGGTGATTTTCTTATGGGAGTTGAAGGGGAATTAGCTCAAATGGTAGAGCGCTTGCTTTGCATGCGAGAGGTAGTGGGATCGATGCCCACATTCTCCAATTGGATTTTGCCTGCCCGTTAACTTGTTGTTGTTGTTTTTGGTGATTTTCTTCTATGAGTTGAAGGGGAATTAGCTCAAATGGTAGAGCGCTCGCTTTGCATGCGAGAGTTAGTGGGATCGATGCCCACATTCTCCAACTGCATTTTTCCTGCTCGTTAACTTTTATTGTTTTTTGTGATTATCTTCTGAGTTGCAGGGGAATTATCTCAAATGGTAGAGCGCTCGCTTTGCATGCGAGAGGTAGTGGGATCAATGCCCACATTCTCCAATTGGAGTTTGCCTCCCCGTTAACGTTGTTGTTGTTGTTTTTGGTGATTTTCTTGTGTGAGTTAAAGGGGAATTAGCTCAAATGGTAGAGCGGTTGCTGAGCATGTGAGAGGTAGTGGGTTCGATGCCCACATTCTCCATTTGGATTTTACCTGCTCGTAATGTTTGTTGCGTTAATTTGTTGTTGTTGTTGTTTTTGGTGATTTTCTTGTGTGAGTTAAAGGGGAATTAGCTCAAATGGTAGAGCGCTTGCTGAGCATGTGAGAGGTAGTGGGGTCGATACCCACATTCTCCATTTGGATTTTGCCTGGTCGTTAACTTTTATTGTTATTGTTTTTGGTGATTTTCTTGTGTGATTTAGAGGGGAATTAGCTCAAATGGTAGAGTGCTCGCTTTGCATGCGAGAGGTAGTGGGATCAATGCCCACATTCTCCAATTGCATTATGCCTGCTCGTTAACTTGTTGTTGTTGTTTTTGGAGATTTTCTTCTGTGAGCTGCAGGGGAATTAGCTTAAATGGTAGAGCGCTTGCATCGCATGCGAGAGGTAGTGGGATCAATGCCCACATTCTCCAATTGGACTTTGCCTGCCCGTTAACTTGTTGTTGTTGTTGTTTTTGGTGATTTTCTTTTGTGAGTTAAAGGGGAATTAGCTCAAATGGTGGAGCACTTGCTTCGCATTCGAGAGGTAGTGGGATCGATGCCCACATTCTCCATTTGGATTTTACCTGCTCGTAATGTTTGTTGTTGTTGTTTTTGGTGATTTTCTTTTGTGAGTTAAAGGGGAATTAGCTCAAATGGTAGAGCGCTTGCTTCGCATGCGAGAGGTAGTGGGATCAATGCCCACATTCTCCATTTGGATTTTACCTTCTCGTAATGTTTGTTGTTGTTGTTTTTGGTGATTTTCTTTTGTCAGTTAAAGGGGAATTAGGTCAAATGGTAGAGCGCTTTCTTTGCATCCGAGAGGTAGTGGCATCGATGCCCACATTCTCCATTTGGATTATGCCTGATCGTAACGTTTGTTGTTGTTTTTGGTGATTTTCTTGTATGCTTTGCAGGGGAACTAGTTCAAATGGTAGAATGCTCGCTTCGCGTTCGTGGGATCGATGCCCACATTCTCCACTTGGATTTTGCCTGCTCGTTAACTTTTGTTGTTGTTGTTTTTGGTGATTATCTTCTTTGAGTTGCAGGGGTATTAGCTCAAATGGTAGAGCGCTTGCTTCGTATGCGAGTGGTAGTGGGATCGATCCCCACATTCTCCCATTGGATTTTGCTTGCTCGTTAACTTTTGTTGTTTTTGATGATTTTGTTGCAATAATTGGAGGGGAATTAGCTCAAATGGTAGAGCGCTTGCTTAGCATGCGAGAGGTCGTGGAATCGATGCCCACATTCTCCAGTTGGATTTTACCTGCTCGTAATGTTTGTTTTTGTTTTTTTTGGTGATTTTCTTTTGTGAGTTAAAGGGTAATTAGCTCAAATGGTAGAGTGCTTGCTTCGCATGCGAGAGGTGTTGGGATCAATACCCACATTCTCCATTTGGATTTTACCTGCTCGTAATGTTTGTTGTTTTATTGTTGTTGTTTTTGGTGATTTTCTTGTGTGATTTAGAGGGGAATTAGTTCAAATGGTAGAGCGCTCGCTTTGCATGCGAGAGGTAGTGGGATCAATGCCCACATTCTCCAATTGGATTATGCCTGCTCGTTAACTTGTTGTTGTTGTTTTTGGTGATTTTCTTTTGTGAGTTAAAGGGGAATTAGCTCAAATGGTGGAGCGCTTGCTTCGCATGCGAGAGGTAGTGGGATCAATGCCCACATTCTCCATTTGGATTTTACCTGCTCGTAATGTTTGTTGTTGTTGTTTTTGGTGATTTTCTTTTGTGAGTTAAAGGGGAATTAGCTCAAATGGTAGAGCGCTTGCTTCGCATGCGAGAGGTAGTGGGATCAATGCCCACATTCTCCATTTGGATTTTACCTTCTCGTAATGTTTGTTGTTGTTGTTTTTGGTGATTTTCTTTTGTCAGTTAAAGGGGAATTAGGTCAAATGGTAGAGCGCTTTCTTTGCATCCGAGAGGTAGTGGCATCGATGCCCACATTCTCCATTTGGATTATGCCTGATCGTAACGTTTGTCGTTGTTTTTGGTGATTTTCTTGTATGCTTTGCAGGGGAAGTAGCTCAAATGGTAGAATGCTCGCTTAGCGTTCGTGGGATCGATGCCCACATTCTCCACTTGGATTTTGCCTGCTCGTTAACTTTTGTTGTTGTTGTTTTTGGTGATTATCTTCTTTGAGTTGCAGTGGAATTAGCTCAAATGGTAGAGCGCTTGCTTTGCATGCGAGAGGTAGTGGGATCAATGCCCACATTCTCCAATTGGATTATGCCTGCTCGTTAACTTGTTGTTGTTGTTTTTGGTGATTTTCTTCTGTGAGCTGCAGGGGAATTAGCTTAAAAGGTAGAGCGCTTGCATCGCATGCGAGAGGTAGTGGGATCAATGCCCACATTCTCCAATTGGACTTTGCCTGCCCGTTAACTTGTTGTTGTTTTTGGTGATTTTCTTTTGTGAGTTAAAGGGGAATTAGCTCAAATGGTGGAGCGCTTGCTTCGCATTCGAGAGGTAGTGGGATCGATGCCCACATTCTCTATTTGGATTTTACCTGCTCGTAATGTTTGTTGTTGTTGTTTTTGGTGATTTTCTTTTGTGAGTTAAAGGGGAATTAGCTCAAATGGTGGAGCGCTTGCTTCGCATGCGAGAGGTAGTGGGATCAATGCCCACATTCTCCATTTGGATTTTACCTTCTCGTAATGTTTGTTGTTGTTGTTTTTGGTGATTTTCTTTTGTCAGTTAAAGGGGAATTAGGTCAAATGGTAGAGCGCTTTCTTTGCATCCGAGAGGTAGTGGCATCGATGCCCACATTCTCCATTTGGATTATGCCTGATCGTAACGTTTGTTGTTGTTTTTGGTGATTTTCTTGTATGCTTTGCAGGGGAACTTGTTCAAATGGTAGAATGCTCGCTTCGCGTTCGTGGGATCGATGCCCACATTCTCCACTTGGATTTTGCCTGCTCGTTAACATTTGTTGTTGTTGTTTTTGGTGATTTTCTTCTGTGAGTTGAAGGGGAATTAGCTCAAGTGGTAGAGCGCTTGCTTTGCATGCGAGAGGTAGTGGGATCGATGCCCACATTCTCCAATAGGTTTTTACCTGCCTGTTAACTTGTTGTTGTTGTTGTTTTTGGTGATTTTCTTGTGTGAGTTAAAGGGGAATTAGCTCAAATGGTAGAGCGCTTGCTGAGCGTGCGAGAGGTAGTGGGTTCGATACCCACATTCTCCATTTGGATTTTGCCTGGTCGTTAACTTTTATTGTTGTTGTTTTTGGTGATTTTCTTGTGTGATTTAGAGGGGAATTAGCTCAAATGGTAGAGCGCTCGCTTTGCATGCGAGAGGTAGTGGGATCAATGCCCACATTCTCCAATTGTATTATGCCTGCTCGTTAACTTGTTGTTGTTGTTTTTGGTGATTTTGTACCGTGAGATGAAGGGGAATTAGCTCAAATGGTAGAGCGCTCGCTTAGCATGCGAGAGGTAGTGGGATCGATGCCCACATTCTCCATTTGGATTTTGCCTGCTCGTCAACTTTTGTTGTTGTTGTTTTTGGTGATTATCTTCTTTGAGTTGCAGGGGTATTAGCTTACATGGTAGAGCGCTTGCTTCGCATGAGAGAGGTAGTGGGATCGATCCCCACATTCTCCCATTGGATTTTGCTTGCTCGTTAACTTTTGTTGTTTTTGATGATTTTGTTGCAATAATTGGAGGCGAATTAGCTCAAATGGTAGAGCGCTTGCTTAGCATGCGAGAGGTCGTGGAATCGATGCCCACTTTCTCCAATTGGATTTTACCTGCTCGTAATGTTTGTTGTTGTTGTTTTTGGTGATTTTGTACTGTAAGATGAAGGGGAATTAGCTCAAATGGTAGAGCGCTCGCTTAGCATGCGGGAGGTAGTGGGATCGATGCCCACATTCTCCATTTGGATTTTGCCTGCTCGTCAACTTTTGTTGTTGTTTTTGGTGATTATCTTCTTTGAGCTGCAGGGGTATTAGCTCAAATGGTAGAGCGCTTGCTTAGCATGCGAGAGGTCGTGGAATCGATGCCCACATTCTCCAATTGGATTTTACCTGCTCGTAATGTTTGTTTTTGTTGTTTTTGGTGATTTTCTTTTGTGAGTTAAAGGGGAATTAGCTCAAATGGTGGAGCGCTTGCTTCGCATTCGAGAGGTAGTGGGATCGATGCCCACATTCTCTATTTGGATTTTACCTGCTCGTAATGTTTGTTGTTGTTGTTTTTGGTTATTTTCTTTTGTGAGTTAAAGGGGAATTAGCTCAAATGGTGGAGCGCTTGCTTCGCATGCGAGAGGTAGTGGGATCAATGCCCACATTCTCCATTTGGATTTTACCTTCTCGTAATGTTTGTTGTTGTTGTTTTTGGTGATTTTCTTTTGTCAGTTAAAGGGGAATTAGGTCAAATGGTAGAGCGCTTTCTTTGCATCCGAGAGGTAGTGGCATCGATGCCCACATTCTCCATTTGGATTATGCCTGATCGTAACGTTTGTTGTTGTTTTTGGTGATTTTCTTGTATGCTTTGCAGGGGAACTAGTTCAAATGGTAGAATGCTCGCTTCGCGTTCGTGGGATCGATGCCCACATTCTCCACTTGGATTTTGCCTGCTCGTTAACTTTTGTTGTTGCTGTTTTTGGTGATTATCTTCTTTGAGTTGCAGTTGAATTAGCTCAAATGGTAGAGCGCTCGCTTTGCATGCAAGAGGTAGTGGGATTGATGCCCACATTCTCCAATTGGATTGTGCTTGCTCGTTAACTTTTGTTGTTTTTGATGATTTTCTTGCATTAATTGGAGGGGAATTAGCTCAAATGGTAGAGCGCTCGCTTTGCATGCGAGAGGTAGTGGGTTCGATACCCACATTCTCCATTTGGATTTTGCCTGGTCGTTAACTTTTATTGTTGTTGTTTTTGGTGATTTTCTTGTGTGATTTAGAGGGGAATTAGCTCAAATGGTAGAGTGCTCGCTTTGCATGCGAGAGGTAGTGGGATCAATGCCCACATTCTCCAATTGTATTATGCCTGCTCGTTAACTTGTTGTTGTTGTTTTTGGTGATTTTGTACTGTGAGATAAAGGGGAATTAGCTCAAATGGTAGAGCGCTCGCTTAGCATGCGAGAGGTAGTGGGATCGATACCCACATTCTCCATTTGGATTTTGCCTGCTCGTCAACTTTTGTTGTTGTTGTTTTTGGTGATTATCTTCTTTGAGTTGCAGGGGTATTAGCTCAAATGGTAGAGCGCTTGCTTCGCATGCGAGTGGTAGTGGGATCGATCCCCACATTCTCCCATTGGATTTTGCTTGCTCGTTAACTTTTGTTGTTTTTGATGATTTTGTTGCAATAATTGGAGGGGAATTAGCTCAAATGGTAGAGCGCTTGCTTAGTATGCGAGAGGTCGTGGAATCGATGCCCACATTCTCCAATTGGATTTTACCTGCTCGTAATGTTTGTTGTTGTTCTTTTTGGTGATTTTCTTTTGTGAGTTTAAGGGTAATTAGCTCAAATGGTAGAGTGCTTGCTTCGCATGCGAGAGGTGTTGGGATCAATACCCACATTCTCCATTTGGATTTTACCTGCTCGTAATGTTTGTTGTTGTTTTTGGTGACTTTCTTTTGTGAGTTAAAGGGGAATTAGCTCAAATGTTAGAGCGCTTGCTTTGCATGCGAGAGGTCGTGGCATCGATGCCCACATTCTCCATTTGGATTATGCCTGATCGTAACGTTTGTTGTTGTTTTTGGTGATTTTCTTGTATGCTTTGCAGGGGAAGTAGTTCAAATGGTAGAATGCTCGCTTAGCGGTCGTGGGATCGATGCCCACATTCTCCACTTGGATTTTGCCTGCTCGTTAACTTTTGTTGTTGTTGTTTTTGGTGATTATCTTCTTTGAGTTGCAGGGGAATTAGCTCAAATGGTAGAGCGCTTGCTTTGCATGCGAGAGGTAGCGGGATCAATGCCCACATTCTCCAATTGGATTATGCCTGCTCGTTAACTTGTTGTTGTTGTTTTTGGTGATTTTCTTCCGTGAGCTGCAGGGGAATTAGCTTAAATGGTAGAGCGCTTGCATCGCATGCGAGAGGTAGTGGGATCAATGCCCACATTCTCCATTTGGACTTTGCCTGCCCGTTAACTTGTTGTTGTTTTTGGTGATTTTCTTTTGTGAGTTAAAGGGGAATTCGCTCAAATGGTGGAGCGCTTGCTTCGCATTCGAGAGGTAGTGGGATCGATGCCCACATTCTCTATTTGGATTTTACCTGCTCGTAATGTTTGTTGTTGTTGTTTTTGGTGATTTTCTTTTGTGAGTTAAAGGGGAATTAGCTCAAATGGTGGAGCGCTTGCTTCGCATGCGAGAGGTAGTGGGATCAATGCCCACATTCTCCATTTGGATTTTACCTTCTCGTAATGTTTGTTGTTGTTGTTTTTGGTGATTTTCTTTTGTCAGTTAAAGGGGAATTAGGTCAAATGGTAGAGCGCTTTCTTTGCATCCGAGAGGTAGTGGCATCGATGCCCACATTCTCCATTTGGATTATGCCTGATCGTAACGTTTGTTGTTGTTTTTGGTGATTTTCTTGTATGCTTTGCAGGGGAACTTGTTCAAATGGTAGAATGCTCGCTTCGCGTTCGTGGGATCGATGCCCACATTCTCCACTTGGATTTTGCCTGCTCGTTAACTTTTGTTGTTGCTGTTTTTGGTGATTATCTTCTTTGAGTTGCAGTTGAATTAGCTCAAATGGTAGCGCGCTCGCTTTGCATGCAAGAGGTAGTGGGATTGATGCCCACATTCTCCAATTGTATTATGCCTGCTCGTTAACTTGTTGTTGTTGTTTTGGGTGATTTTGTACTGTGAGATGAAGGGGAATTAGCTCAAATGGTAGAGCGCTCGCTTAGCATGCGAGAGGTAGTCGGATCGATGCCCTCATTCTCCATTTGGATTTTGCCTGCTCGTCAACTTTTGTTGTTGTTTTTGGTGATTATCTTCTTTGAGTTGCAGGGGTATTAGCTCAAATGGTAGAGCGCTTGCTTCGCATGCGAGCGGTAGTGGGATCGATCCCCACATTCTCACATTGGATTTTGCTTGCTCGTTAACTTTTGTTGTTTTTGATGATTTTGTTTCAATAATTGGAGGGGATTTAGCTCAAATGGTAGAGTGCTTGCTTCGCATGCGAGAGGTGTTGGGATCAATACCCACATTCTCCATTTGGATTTTACCTGCTCGTAATGTTTGTTGTTGTTGTTTTTGGTGACTTTCTTTTGTGAGTTAAAGGGGAATTAGCTCAAATGGTAGAGCGCTTGCTTTGCATGCGAGAGGTAGTGGCATCGATGCCCACATTCTCCATTTGGATTATGCCTGATCGTAACGTTTGTTGTTGTTTTTGGTGATTTTCTTGTATGCTTTGCAGGGGAAGTAGTTCAAATGGTAGAATGCTCGCTTTGCGTTCGTGGGATCGATACCCACATTCTCCATTTGGATTTTGCCTGCTCGTCAACTTTTGTTGTTGTTGTTTTTGGTGATTATCTTCTTTGAGTTGCAGGGGTATTAGCTCAAATGGTAGAGCGCTTGCTTCACATGCGAGTGGTAGTGGGATCGATCCCCACATTCTCCCATTGGATTTTGCTTGCTCGTTAACTTTTGTTGTTTTTGATGATTTTGTTGCAATAATTGGAGGGGAATTAGCTCAAATGGTAGAGCGCTTGCTTAGTATGCGAGAGGTCGTGGAATCGATGCCCACATTCTCCAATTGGATTTTACCTGCTCGTAATGTTTGTTGTTGTTCTTTTTGGTGATTTTCTTTTGTGAGTTTAAGGGTAATTAGCTCAAATGGTAGAGTGCTTGCTTCGCATGCGAGAGGTCTTGGGATCAATACCCACATTCTCCATTTGGATTTTACCTGCTCGTAATGTTTGTTGTTGTTTTTGGTGACTTTCTTTTGTGAGTTAAAGGGGAATTAGCTCAAATGTTAGAGCGCTTGCTTTGCATGCGAGAGGTAGTGGCATCGATGCCCACATTCTCCATTTGGATTATGCCTGATCGTAACGTTTGTTGTTGTTTTTGGTGATTTTCTTGTATGCTTTGCAGGGGAAGTAGTTCAAATGGTAGAATGCTCGCTTAGCGGTCGTGGGATCGATGCCCACATTCTCCACTTGGATTTTGCCTGCTCGTTAACTTTTGTTGTTGTTGTTTTTGGTGATTATCTTCTTTGAGTTGCAGGGGAATTAGCTCAAATGGTAGAGCGCTTGCTTTGCATGCGAGAGGTAGTGGGATCAATGCCCACATTCTCCAATTGGATTATGCCTGCTCGTTAACTTGTTGTTGTTGTTTTTGGTGATTTTCTTCTGTGAGCTGCAGGGGAATTAGCTTAAATGGTAGAGCGCTTGCATCGCATGCGAGAGGTAGTGGGATCAATGCCCACATTCTCCATTTGGACTTTGCCTGCCCGTTAACTTGTTGTTGTTTTTGGTGATTTTCTTTTGTGAGTTAAAGGGGAATTCGCTCAAATGGTGGAGCGCTTGCTTCGCATTCGAGAGGTAGTGGGATCGATGCCCACATTCTCTATTTGGATTTTACCTGCTCGTAATGTTTGTTGTTGTTGTTTTTGGTGATTTTCTTTTGTGAGTTAAAGGGGAATTAGCTCAAATGGTGGAGCGCTTGCTTCGCATGCGAGAGGTAGTGGGATCAATGCCCACATTCTCCATTTGGATTTTACCTTCTCGTAATGTTTGTTGTTGTTGTTTTTGGTGATTTTCTTTTGTCAGTTAAAGGGGAATTAGGTCAAATGGTAGAGCGCTTTCTTTGCATCCGAGAGGTAGTGGCATCGATGCCCACATTCTCCATTTGGATTATGCCTGATCGTAACGTTTGTTGTTGTTTTTGGTGATTTTCTTGTATGCTTTGCAGGGGAACTTGTTCAAATGGTAGAATGCTCGCTTCGCGTTCGTGGGATCGATGCCCACATTCTCCACTTGGATTTTGCCTGCTCGTTAACTTTTGTTGTTGCTGTTTTTGGTGATTATCTTCTTTGAGTTGCAGTTGAATTAGCTCAAATGGTAGCGCGCTCGCTTTGCATGCAAGAGGTAGTGGGATTGATGCCCACATTCTCCAATTGTATTATGCCTGCTCGTTAACTTGTTGTTGTTGTTTTGGGTGATTTTGTACTGTGAGATGAAGGGGAATTAGCTCAAATGGTAGAGCGCTCGCTTAGCATGCGAGAGGTAGTCGGATCGATGCCCTCATTCTCCATTTGGATTTTGCCTGCTCGTCAACTTTTGTTGTTGTTTTTGGTGATTATCTTCTTTGAGTTGCAGGGGTATTAGCTCAAATGGTAGAGCGCTTGCTTCGCATGCGAGCGGTAGTGGGATCGATCCCCACATTCTCACATTGGATTTTGCTTGCTCGTTAACTTTTGTTGTTTTTGATGATTTTGTTTCAATAATTGGAGGGGATTTAGCTCAAATGGTAGAGTGCTTGCTTCGCATGCGAGAGGTGTTGGGATCAATACCCACATTCTCCATTTGGATTTTACCTGCTCGTAATGTTTGTTGTTGTTGTTTTTGGTGACTTTCTTTTGTGAGTTAAAGGGGAATTAGCTCAAATGGTAGAGCGCTTGCTTTGCATGCGAGAGGTAGTGGCATCGATGCCCACATTCTCCATTTGGATTATGCCTGATCGTAACGTTTGTTGTTGTTTTTGGTGATTTTCTTGTATGCTTTGCAGGGGAAGTAGTTCAAATGGTAGAATGCTCGCTTTGCGTTCGTGGGATCGATGCCCACATTCTCCACTTGGATTTTGCCTGCTCGTTAACTTTTGTTGTTGTTGTTTTTGGTGATTATCTTCTTTGAGTTGCAGGGGAATTAGCTCAAATGGTAGAGCGCTCGCTTTGCATGCAAGAGGTAGTGGGATTGATGCCCACATTCTCCAATTGGATTGTACTTGCTCGTTAACTTTTGTTGTTTTTGATGATTTTCTTGCATTATTTTAAGGGGAATTAGCTCAAATGGTAGCGCACTTGCTTCGCATGTGAGAGGTAGTGGGATCGATGCCCATTTTCTCCAATTGGATTTTCCTTGCTCGTTAACTTTTGTTGTTTTTGATGATTTTCTTGCAGTAATTGAGGGGAATTAGCTCAAATGAAAGAGCGCTCGCTGAGCATGTGAGAGGTAGTGAGATTGATGCCCACATTCTCCATTTGGATTTTGCCTGCTCGTTAAATTTTGTTGTTGTTTTTGGTGATTTTCTTGTATGCTTTGCAGGGGAAGTAGTTCAAATTGTAGAATGCTCGCTTAGCGTTTGTGGGATCGATGCCCACATTCTCCATTTGGATTTTGCCTGCTCGTTAACTTTTGTTGTTGTTGTTTTTGGTGATTATCTTCTTTGAGCTGCAGGGGAATTAACTCAAATGGTAGAGCGCTCGCTTTGCATGCGAGAGGTAGTGGGATTGATGCCCACATTCTCCATTTGGATTTTACCTGCTCGTAATGTTTGTTGTTGTTGTTTTTGGTGATTTTCTTTTGTGAGTTAAAGGGCAATTAGCTCAAATGGTAGAGTGGTTGCTTCGCATGCGAGAAGTAGTGGGATCGATACCCACGTTCTCCATTCGAATTTTGCCTGATCGTAACGTTTGTTGTTGTTTTTGGTGATTTTCTTGTATGCTTTGCAGGGGAAGTCGCTCAAATGGTAGAATGCTCGCTGAGCGTTTTTGGGATCGATGCCCACATTCTCCATTTGGATTTTGCCTGCTCGTTAACTTTTGTTGTTGTTGTTTTTGGTGATTATCTTCTTTGAGCTGCAGGGGAATTAGCTCAAATGGTAGAGCGCTCGCTTTGCATGCGAGAGGTAGTGGGTTCGATCCCCACACTCTCCATTTGGATTTTGCCTGGTCGGTAACTTTTATTGTTGTTGTTTTTGGTGATTTTCTTGTGTGATTTAGAGGGGAATTAGCTCAAATGGTAGAGCGCTAGCTTTGCATGCGAGAGGTAGTGGGATCAATGCCCACATTCTCCAATTGGATTATGCCTGCTCGTTAACTTGTTGTTGTTGTCATTGGTGATTTTCTTCTGTGAGCTGCAGGGGAATTAGCTTAAATGGTAGAGCGCTTGCATCGCATGCGAGAGGTAGTGGGATCAATGCCCACATTCTCCAATTGGACTTTGCCTGCCCGTTAACTTATTGTTGTTGTTGTTTTTGGTGATTTTCTTTTGTGAGTTAAAGGGGAATTAGCTCAAATGGTGGAGCGCTTGCTTCGCATTCGAGAGGTAGTGGGATCGATGCCCATATTCTCCATTTGGATTTTACCTGCTCGTAATGTTTGTTGTTGTTGTTTTTGGTGATTTTCTTTTGTGAGTTAAAGGGGAAGTAGCTCAAATGGTAGAGCGCTTGCTTCGCATGCGAGAGGTAGTGGGATCAATGCCCACATTCTCCATTTGGATTTTACCTTCTCGTAATGTTTGTTGTTGTTGTTTTTGGTGATTTTCTTTTGTCAGTTAAAGGGGAATTAGGTCAAATGGTAGAGCGCTTTCTTTGCATCCGAGAGGTAGTGGCATCGATGCCCACATTCTCCATTTGGATTATGCCTGATCGTAACGTTTGTTGTTGTTTTTGGTGATTTTCTTGTATGCTTTGCAGGGGAACTAGTTCAAATGGTAGAATGCTCGCTTAGCGTTCGTGGGATCGATGCCCACATTCTCCACTTGGATTTTGCCTGCTCGTTAACATTTGTTGTTGTTGTTTTTGGTGATTTTCTTCTGTGAGTTGAAGGGGAATTAGCTCAAGTGGTAGAGAGCTTGCTTTGCATGCGAGAGGTAGTGGGATCGATGCCCACATTCTCCAATAGGATTTTACCTGCCCGTTAACTTGTTGTTGTTGTTGTTTTTGGTGATTTTCTTGTGTGAGTTAAAGGGGAATTAGCTCAAATGGTAGAGCGCTTGCTGAGCGTGCGAGAGGTAGTGGGTTCGATACCCACATTCTCCATTTGGATTTTGCCTGGTCGTTAACTTTTATTGTTGTTGTTTTTGGTGATTTTCTTGTGTGATTTAGAGGGGAATTAGCTCAAATGGTAGAGCGCTCGCTTTGCATGCGAGAGGTAGTGGGATCAATGCCCACATTCTCCAATTGTATTATGCCTGCTCGTTAACTTGTTGTTGTTGTTTTTGGTGATTTTGTACCGTGAGATGAAGGGGAATGAGCTCAAATGGTAGAGCGCTTGCTTCGCATGTGAGCGGTAGTGGGATCGATCCCCACATTCTCCCATTGGATTTTGCTTGCTCGTTAACTTTTGTTGTTTTTGATGATTTTGTTGCAATAATTGGAGGGGAATTAGCTCAAATGGTAGAGCGCTTGCTTAGCATGTGAGAGGTAGTGGAATCGATGCCCACATTCTCCTATTGGATTTTACCTGCTCGTAATGTTTGTTGTTGTTCTTTTTGGTGATTTTCTTTTGTGAGTTTAAGGGGAATTAGCTCAAATGGTAGAGCGCTTGCTTTGCATGCGAGAGGTAGTGGCATCGATGCCCACATTCTCCATTTGGATTATGCCTGATCGTAACGTTTGTTGTTGTTTTTGGTGATTTTCTTGTATGCTTTGCAGGGGAACTAGTTCAAATGGTAGTATGCTCGCTTAGCGTTCGTGGGATCGATGCCCACATTCTCCACTTGGATTTTGCCTGCTCGTTAACATTTGTTGTTGTTGTTTTTGGTTATTATCTTCTTTGAGCTGCAGGGGTATTAGCTCAAATGGTAGAGCGCTTGCTTCGCATGCGAGCGGTAGTGGGATCGATCCCCACATTCTCCCATTGGATTTTGATTGCTCGTTAACTTTTGTTGTTTTTGATGATTTTGTTGCAATAATTGGAGGGGAATTAGCTCAAATGGTAGAGCGCTCGCTTTGCATGCGAGAGGTAGTGGGATCAATGCGCACATTCTCCAATTGGAGTTTGCCTGCCCGTTAATTTGTTGTTGTTGTTGTTTTTGGTGATTTTCTTGTGTGAGTTAAAGGGGAATTAGCTCAAATGGTAGAGTGCTTGCTGAGCATGTGAGAGGTAGTGGGTTCGATACCCACATTCTCCATTTGGATTTTGCCTGGTCGTTAACTTTTATTGTTGTTGTTTTTGGTGATTTTCTTGTGTGATTTAGAGGGGAATTAGCTCAAATGGTAGAGTGCTCGCTTTGCATGCGAGAGGTAGTGGGATCAATGCCCACATTCTCCAATTGGATTATGCCTGCTCGTTAACTTGTTGTTGTTGTTTTTGGTGATTTTCTTCTGTGAGCTGCAGGGGAATTAGCTTAAATGGTAGAGCGCTTGCATCGCATGCGAGAGGTAGTGGGATCAATGCCCACATTCTGCAATTGGACTTTGCCTGCCCGTTAACTTGTTGTTTTTGGTGATTTTCTTTTGTGAGTTAAAGGGGAATTAGCTCAAATGGTGGAGCGCTTGCTTCGCATTCGAGAGGTAGTGGGATCGATGCCCACATTCTCCATTTGGATTTTACCTGCTCGTAATGTTTGTTGTTGTTGTTTTTGGTGATTTTCTTTTGTGAGTTAAAGGGGAATTAGCTCAAATGGTAGAGCGCTTGCTTCGCATGCGAGAGGTAGTGGGATCAATGCCCACATTCTCCATTTGGATTTTACCTTCTCGTAATGTTTGCTGTTGTTGTTTTTGGTGATTTTCTTTTGTCAGTTAAAGGGGAATTAGGTCAAATGGTAGAGCGCTTTCTTTGCATCCGAGAGGTAGTGGCATCGATGCCCACATTCTCCATTTGGATTATGCCTGATCGTAACGTTTGTTGTTGTTTTTGGTGATTTTCTTGTATGCTTTGCAGGGGAACTAGTTCAAATGGTAGAATGCTCGCTTCGCGTTCGTGGGATCGATGCCCACATTCTCCACTTGGATTTTGCCTGCTCGTTAACTTTTGTTGTTGCTGTTTTTGGTGATTATCTTCTTTGAGTTGCAGTTGAATTAGCTCAAATGGTAGAGCGCTCGCTTTGCATGCGAGAGGTAGTGGGATCGATACCCACATTCTCCTTTTGGATTTTGCCTGCTCGTCAACTTTTGTTGTTGTTGTTTTTGGTGATTATCTTCTTTGAGTTGCAGGGGTATTAGCTCAAATGGTAGAGCGCTTGCTTCGCATGCGAGTTGTAGTGGGATCGATCCCCACATTCTCCTATTGGATTTTGCTTGCTCGTTAACTTTTGTTGTTTTTTGATGATTTTGTTGCAATAATTGCAGGGGAATTTGCTCAAATGGTAGAGCGCTTGCTTAGCATGCGAGAGGTCGTGGAATCGATGCCCACATTCTCCAATTGGATTTTACCTTCTCGTAATGTTTGTTGTTGTTGTTTTTGGTGATTTTCTTTTGTGAGTTAAAGGGGAATTAGCTCAAATGGTAGAGCGCTTGCTTCGCATGCGAGAGGTAGTGGGATCAATGCCCACATTCTCCATTTGGATTTTACCTTCTCGTAATGTTTGTTGTTGTTGTTTTTGGTGATTTTCTTTTGTCAGTTAAAGGGGAATTAGGTCAAATGGTAGAGCGCTTTCTTTGCATCCGAGAGGTAGTGGTATCGATGCCCACATTCTCCATTTGGATTATGCCTGATCGTAACGTTTGTTGTTGTTTTTGGTGATTTTCTTGTATGCTTTGCAGGGGAACTAGTTCAAATGGTAGAATGCTCGCTTCGCGTTCGTGGGATTGATGCCCACATTCTCCAATTGGATTGTGCTTGCTCGTTAACTTTTGTTGTTTTTGATGATTTTCTTGGATTAATTGGAGGGGAATTAGCTCAAATGGTAGAGCGCTAGCTTTGCATGCGAGAGGTAGTGGGATCGATACCCACATTCTCCATTTGGATTTTGCCTGCTCGTCAACTTTTGTTGTTGTTGTTTTTGGTGATTATCTTCTTTGAGTTGCAGGGGTATTAGCTCAAATGGTAGAGCGCTTGCTTCGCATGCGAGTTGTAGTGGGATCGATCCCCACATTCTCCTATTGGATTTTGCTTGCTCGTTAACTTTTGTTGTTTTTTGATGATTTTGTTGCAATAATTGCAGGGGAATTTGCTCAAATGGTAGAGCGCTTGCTTAGCATGCGAGAGGTCGTGGAATCGATGCCCACATTCTCCAATTGGATTTTACCTGCTCGTAATGTTTGTTGTTGTTCTTTTTGGTGATTTTCTTTTGTGAGTTTAAGGGTAATTAGCTCAAATGGTAGAGTGCTTGCTTCGCATGCGAGAGGTGTTGGGATCAATACCCACATTCTCCATTTGGATTTTACCTGCTCGTAATGTTTGTTGTTGTTGTTTTTGGTGACTTTCTTTTGTGAGTTAAAGGGGAATTAGGTCAAATGGTAGAGCGCTCGCTTTGCATGCGAGAGGTAGTGGGATCAATGCCCACATTCTCCAATTGTATTATGCCTGCTCGTTAACTTGTTGTTGTTGTTTTTGGTGATTTTGTACCGTGAGATGAAGGGGAATTAGCTCAAATGGTAGAGCGCTTGCTTCGCATGTGAGCGGTAGTGGGATCGATCCCCACATTCTCCCATTGGATTTTGCTTGCTCGTTAACTTTTGTTGTTTTTGATGATTTTGTTGCAATAATTGGAGGGGAATTAGCTCAAATGGTAGAGCGCTTGCTTAGCATGTGAGAGGTAGTGGAATCGATGCCCACATTCTCCTATTGGATTTTACCTGCTCGTAATGTTTGTTGTTGTTCTTTTTGGTGATTTTCTTTTGTGAGTTTAAGGGGAATTAGCTCAAATGGTAGAGCGCTTGCTTTGCATGCGAGAGGTAGTGGCATCGATGCCCACATTCTCCATTTGGATTATGCCTGATCGTAACGTTTGTTGTTGTTTTTGGTGATTTTCTTGTATGCTTTGCAGGGGAACTAGTTCAAATGGTAGTATGCTCGCTTAGCGTTCGTGGGATCGATGCCCACATTCTCCACTTGGATTTTGCCTGCTCGTTAACATTTGTTGTTGTTGTTTTTGGTTATTATCTTCTTTGAGCTGCAGGGGTATTAGCTCAAATGGTAGAGCGCTTGCTTCGCATGCGAGCGGTAGTGGGATCGATCCCCACATTCTCCCATTGGATTTTGATTGCTCGTTAACTTTTGTTGTTTTTGATGATTTTGTTGCAATAATTGGAGGGGAATTAGCTCAAATGGTAGAGCGCTCGCTTTGCATGCGAGAGGTAGTGGGATCAATGCGCACATTCTCCAATTGGAGTTTGCCTGCCCGTTAATTTGTTGTTGTTGTTGTTTTTGGTGATTTTCTTGTGTGAGTTAAAGGGGAATTAGCTCAAATGGTAGAGTGCTTGCTGAGCATGTGAGAGTTAGTGGGTTCGATACCCACAGTCTCCATTTGGATTTTGCCTGGTCGTTAACTTTTATTGTTGTTGTTTTTGGTGATTTTCTTGTGTGATTTAGAGGGGAATTAGCTCAAATGGTAGAGTGCTCGCTTTGCATGCGAGAGGTAGTGGGATCAATGTCCACATTCTCCAATTGGATTATGCCTGCTCGTTAACTTGTTGTTGTTGTTTTTGGTGATTTTCTTCTGTGAGCTGCAGGGGCATTAGCTTAAATGGTAGAGCGCTTGCATCGCATGCGAGAGGTAGTGGGATCAATGCCCACATTCTCCAATTGGACTTTGCCTGCCCGTTAACTTGTTGTTTTTGGTGATTTTCTTTTGTGAGTTAAAGGGGAATTAGCTCAAATGGTGGAGCGCTTGCTTCGCATTCGAGAGGTAGTGGGATCGATGCCCACATTCTCCATTTGGATTTTACCTGCTCGTAATGTTTGTTGTTGTTGTTTTTGGTGATTTTCTTTTGTGAGTTAAAGGGGAATTAGCTCAAATGGTAGAGCGCTTGCTTCGCATGCGAGAGGTAGTGGGATCAATGCCCACATTCTCCATTTGGATTTTACCTTCTCGTAATGTTTGCTGTTGTTGTTTTTGGTGATTTTCTTTTGTCAGTTAAAGGGGAATTAGGTCAAATGGTAGAGCGCTTTCTTTGCATCCGAGAGGTAGTGGCATCGATGCCCACATTCTCCATTTGGATTATGCCTGATCGTAACGTTTGTTGTTGTTTTTGGTGATTTTCTTGTATGCTTTGCAGGGGAACTAGTTCAAGTGGTAGAATGCTCGCTTCGCGTTCGTGGGATCGATGCCCACATTCTCCACTTGGATTTTGCCTGCTCGTTAACTTTTGTTGTTGCTGTTTTTGGTGATTATCTTCTTTGAGTTGCAGTTGAATTAGCTCAAATGGTAGAGCGCTCGCTTTGCATGCGAGAGGTAGTGGGATCGATACCCACATTCTCCATTTGGATTTTGCCTGCTCGTCAACTTTTGTTGTTGTTGTTTTTGGTGATTATCTTCTTTGAGTTGCAGGGGTATTAGCTCAAATGGTAGAGCGCTTGCTTCGCATGCGAGTTGTAGTGGGATCGATCCCCACATTCTCCTATTGGATTTTGCTTGCTCGTTAACTTTTGTTGTTTTTTGATGATTTTGTTGCAATAATTGCAGGGGAATTTGCTCAAATGGTAGAGCGCTTGCTTAGCATGCGAGAGGTCGTGGAATCGATGCCCACATTCTCCAATTGGATTTTACCTTCTCGTAATGTTTGTTGTTGTTGTTTTTGGTGATTTTCTTTTGTGAGTTAAAGGGGAATTAGCTCAAATGGTAGAGCGCTTGCTTCGCATGCGAGAGGTAGTGGGATCAATGCCCACATTCTCCATTTGGATTTTACCTTCTCGTAATGTTTGTTGTTGTTGTTTTTGGTGATTTTCTTTTGTCAGTTAAAGGGGAATTAGGTCAAATGGTAGAGCGCTTTCTTTGCATCCGAGAGGTAGTGGTATCGATGCCCACATTCTCCATTTGGATTATGCCTGATCGTAACGTTTGTTGTTGTTTTTGGTGATTTTCTTGTATGCTTTGCAGGGGAACTAGTTCAAATGGTAGAATGCTCGCTTCGCGTTCGTGGGATTGATGCCCACATTCTCCAATTGGATTGTGCTTGCTCGTTAACTTTTGTTGTTTTTGATGATTTTCTTGGATTAATTGGAGGGGAATTAGCTCAAATGGTAGAGCGCTAGCTTTGCATGCGAGAGGTAGTGGGATCGATACCCACATTCTCCATTTGGATTTTGCCTGCTCGTCAACTTTTGTTGTTGTTGTTTTTGGTGATTATCTTCTTTTAGTTGCAGGGGTATTAGCTCAAATGGTAGAGCGCTTGCTTCGCATGCGAGTTGTAGTGGGATCGATCCCCACATTCTCCTATTGGATTTTGCTTGCTCGTTAACTTTTGTTGTTTTTTGATGATTTTGTTGCAATAATTGCAGGGGAATTTGCTCAAATGGTAGAGCGCTTGCTTAGCATGCGAGAGGTAGTGGGATCAATGCCCACATTCTCCAATTGGATTATGCCTGCTCGTTAACTTGTTGTTGTTGTTTTTGGTGATTTTCTTCTGTGAGCTGCAGGGGAATTAGCTTAAATGGTAGAGCGCTTGCATCGCATGCGAGAGGTAGTGGGATCAATGCCCACATTCTCCAATTGGACTTTGCCTGCCCGTTAACTTGTTGTTGTTTTTGGTGATTTTCTTTTGTGAGTTAAAGGGGAATTAGCTCAAATGGTGGAGCGCTTGCTTCGCATTCGAGAGGTAGTGGGATCGATGCCCACATTCTCTATTTGGATTTTACCTGCTCGTAATGTTTGTTGTTGTTGTTTTTGGTGATTTTCTTTTGTGAGTTAAAGGGGAATTAGCTCAAATGGTGGAGCGCTTGCTTCGCATGCGAGTGGTAGTGGGATCAATGCCCACATTCTCCATTTGGATTTTACCTTCTCGTAATGTTTGTTGTTGTTGTTTTTGGTGATTTTCTTTTGTCAGTTAAAGGGGAATTAGGTCAAATGGTAGAGCGCTTTCTTTGCATCCGAGAGGTAGTGGCATCGATGCCCACATTCTCCATTTGGATTATGCCTGATCGTAACGTTTGTTGTTGTTTTTGGTGATTTTCTTGTATGCTTTGCAGGGGAACTTGTTCAAATGGTAGAATGCTCGCTTCGCGTTCGTGGGATCGATGCCCACATTCTCCACTTGGATTTTGCCTGCTCGTTAACTTTTGTTGTTGCTGTTTTTGGTGATTATCTTCTTTGAGTTGCAGTTGAATTAGCTCAAATGGTAGCGCGCTCGCTTTGCATGCAAGAGGTAGTGGGATTGATGCCCACATTCTCCAATTGTATTATGCCTGCCCGTTAACTTGTTGTTGTTGTTTTGGGTGATTTTGTACTGTGAGATGAAGGGGAATTAGCTCAAATGGTAGAGCGCTCGCTTAGCATGCGAGAGGTAGTCGGATCGATGCCCTCATTCTCCATTTGGATTTTGCCTGCTCGTCAACTTTTGTTGTTGTTTTTGGTGATTATCTTCTTTGAGTTGCAGGGGTATTAGCTCAAATGGTAGAGCGCTTGCTTCGCATGCGAGCGGTAGTGGGATCGATCCCCACATTCTCACATTGGATTTTGCTTGCTCGTTAACTTTTGTTGTTTTTGATGATTTTGTTTCAATAATTGGAGGGGATTTAGCTCAAATGGTAGAGTGCTTGCTTCGCATGCGAGAGGTGTTGGGATCAATACCCACATTCTCCATTTGGATTTTACCTGCTCGTAATGTTTGTTGTTGTTGTTTTTGGTGACTTTCTTTTGTGAGTTAAAGGGGAATTAGCTCAAATGGTAGAGCGCTTGCTTTGCATGCGAGAGGTAGTGGCATCGATGCCCACATTCTCCATTTGGATTATGCCTGATCGTAACGTTTGTTGTTGTTTTTGGTGATTTTCTTGTATGCTTTGCAGGGGAAGTAGTTCAAATGGTAGAATGCTCGCTTTGCGTTCGTGGGATCGATGCCCACATTCTCCACTTGGATTTTGCCTGCTCGTTAACTTTTGTTGTTGTTGTTTTTGGTGATTATCTTCTTTGAGTTGCAGGGGAATTAGCTCAAATGGTAGAGCGCTTGCTTTGCATGCAAGAGGTAGTGGGATTGATGCCCACATTCTCCAATTGGATTGTACTTGCTCGTTAACTTTTGTTGTTTTTGATGATTTTCTTGCATTATTTTAAGGGGAATTAGCTCAAATGGTAGCGCACTTGCTTCGCATGTGAGAGGTAGTGGGATCGATGCCCATTTTCTCCAATTGGATTTTCCTTGCTCGTTAACTTTTGTTGTTTTTGATGATTTTCTTGCAGTAATTGAGGGGAATTAGCTCAAATGAAAGAGCGCTCGCTGAGCATGTGAGAGGTAGTGAGATTGATGCCCACATTCTCCATTTGGATTTTGCCTGCTCGTTAAATTTTGTTGTTGTTTTTGGTGATTTTCTTGTATGCTTTGCAGGGGAAGTAGTTCAAATTGTAGAATGCTCGCTTAGCGTTTGTGGGATCGATGCCCACATTCTCCATTTGGATTTTGCCTGCTCGTTAACTTTTGTTGTTGTTGTTTTTGGTGATTATCTTATTTGAGCTGCAGGGGAATTAACTCAAATGGTAGAGCGCTCGCTTTGCATGCGAGAGGTAGTGGCATCGATGCCCACATTCTCCATTTGGATTATGCCTGATCGTAACGTTTGTTGTTGTTTTTGGTGATTTTCTTGTATGCTTTGCAGGGGAAGTAGTTCAAATGGTAGAATGCTCGCTTAGCGGTCGTGGGATCGATGCCCACATTCTCCACTTGGATTTTGCCTGCTCGTTAACTTTTGTTGTTGTTGTTTTTGGTGATTATCTTCTTTGAGTTGCAGGGGAATTAGCTCAAATGGTAGAGCGCTTGCTTTGCATGCGAGAGGTAGTGGGATCAATGCCCACATTCTCCAATTGGATTATGCCTGCTCGTTAACTTGTTGTTGTTGTTTTTGGTGATTTTCTTCTGTGAGCTGCAGGGGAATTAGCTTAAATGGTAGAGCGCTTGCATCGCATGCGAGAGGTAGTGGGATCAATGCCCACATTCTCCAATTGGACTTTGCCTGCCCGTTAACTTGTTGTTGTTTTTGGTGATTTTCTTTTGTGAGTTAAAGGGGAATTAGCTCAAATGGTGGAGCGCTTGCTTCGCATTCGAGAGGTAGTGGGATCGATGCCCACATTCTCTATTTGGATTTTACCTGCTCGTAATGTTTGTTGTTGTTGTTTTTGGTGATTTTCTTTTGTGAGTTAAAGGGGAATTAGCTCAAATGGTGGAGCGCTTGCTTCGCATGCGAGAGGTAGTGGGATCAATGCCCACATTCTCCATTTGGATTTTACCTTCTCGTAATGTTTGTTGTTGTTGTTTTTGGTGATTTTCTTTTGTCAGTTAAAGGGGAATTAGGTCAAATGGTAGAGCGCTTTCTTTGCATCCGAGAGGTAGTGGCATCGATGCCCACATTCTCCATTTGGATTATGCCTGATCGTAACGTTTGTTGTTGTTTTTGGTGATTTTCTTGTATGCTTTGCAGGGGAACTTGTTCAAATGGTAGAATGCTCGCTTCGCGTTCGTGGGATCGATGCCCACATTCTCCACTTGGATTTTGCCTGCTCGTTAACTTTTGTTGTTGCTGTTTTTGGTGATTATCTTCTTTGAGTTGCAGTTGAATTAGCTCAAATGGTAGCGCGCTCGCTTTGCATGCAAGAGGTAGTGGGATTGATGCCCACATTCTCCAATTGTATTATGCCTGCTCGTTAACTTGTTGTTGTTGTTTTGGGTGATTTTGTACTGTGAGATGAAGGGGAATTAGCTCAAATGGTAGAGCGCTCGCTTAGCATGCGAGAGGTAGTCGGATCGATGCCCTCATTCTCCATTTGGATTTTGCCTGCTCGTCAACTTTTGTTGTTGTTTTTGGTGATTATCTTCTTTGAGTTGTAGGGGTATTAGCTCAAATGGTAGAGCGCTTGCTTCGCATGCGAGCGGTAGTGGGATCGATCCCCACATTCTCACATTGGATTTTGCTTGCTCGTTAACTTTTGTTGTTTTTGATGATTTTGTTTCAATAATTGGAGGGGATTTAGCTCAAATGGTAGAGTGCTTGCTTCGCATGCGAGAGGTGTTGGGATCAATACCCACATTCTCCATTTGGATTTTACCTGCTCGTAATGTTTGTTGTTGTTGTTTTTGGTGACTTTCTTTTGTGAGTTAAAGGGGAATTAGCTCAAATGGTAGAGCGCTTGCTTTGCATGCGAGAGGTAGTGGCATCGATGCCCACATTCTCCATTTGGATTATGCCTGATCGTAACGTTTGTTGTTGTTTTTGGTGATTTTCTTGTATGCTTTGCAGGGGAAGTAGTTCAAATGGTAGAATGCTCGCTTTGCGTTCGTGGGATCGATGCCCACATTCTCCACTTGGATTTTGCCTGCTCGTTAACTTTTGTTGTTGTTGTTTTTGGTGATTATCTTCTTTGAGTTGCAGGGGAATTAGCTCAAATGGTAGAGCGCTCGCTTTGCATGCAAGAGGTAGTGGGATTGATGCCCACATTCTCCAATTGGATTGTACTTGCTCGTTAACTTTTGTTGTTTTTGATGATTTTCTTGCATTATTTTAAGGGGAATTAGCTCAAATGGTAGCGCACTTGCTTCGCATGTGAGAGGTAGTGGGATCGATGCCCATTTTCTCCAATTGGATTTTCCTTGCTCGTTAACTTTTGTTGTTTTTGATGATTTTCTTGCAGTAATTGAGGGGAATTAGCTCAAATGAAAGAGCGCTCGCTGAGCATGTGAGAGGTAGTGAGATTGATGCCCACATTCTCCATTTGGATTTTGCCTGCTCGTTAAATTTTGTTGTTGTTTTTGGTGATTTTCTTGTATGCTTTGCAGGGGAAGTAGTTCAAATTGTAGAATGCTCGCTTAGCGTTTGTGGGATCGATGCCCACATTCTCCATTTGGATTTTGCCTGCTCGTTAACTTTTGTTGTTGTTGTTTTTGGTGATTATCTTCTTTGAGCTGCAGGGGAATTAACTCAAATGGTAGAGCGCTCGCTTTGCATGCGAGAGGTAGTGGGATTGATGCCCACATTCTCCATTTGGATTTTACCTGCTCGTAATGTTTGTTGTTGTTGTTTTTGGTGATTTTCTTTTGTGAGTTAAAGGGCAATTAGCTCAAATGGTAGAGTGGTTGCTTCGCATGCGAGAAGTAGTGGGATCGATACCCACGTTCTCCATTCGAATTTTGCCTGATCGTAACGTTTGTTGTTGTTTTTGGTGATTTTCTTGTATGCTTTGCAGGGGAAGTCGCTCAAATGGTAGAATGCTCGCTGAGCGTTTTTGGGATCGATGCCCACATTCTCCATTTTGATTTTGCCTGCTCGTTAACTTTTGTTGTTGTTGTTTTTGGTGATTATCTTCTTTGAGCTGCAGGGGAATTAGCTCAAATGGTAGAGCGCTCGCTTTGCATGCGAGAGGTAGTGGGTTCGATGCCCACACTCTCCATTTGGATTTTGCCTGGTCGGTAACTTTTATTGTTGTTGTTTTTGGTGATTTTCTTGTGTGATTTAGAGGGGAATTAGCTCAAATGGTAGAGCGCTCTCTTTGCATGCGAGAGGTAGTGGGATCAATGCCCACATTCTCCAATTGGATTATGCCTGCTCGTTAACTTGTTGTTGTTGTCATTGGTGATTTTCTTCTGTGAGCTGCAGGGGAATTAGCTTAAATGGTAGAGCGCTTGCATCGCATGCGAGAGGTAGTGGGATCAATGCCCACATTCTCCAATTGGACTTTGCCTGCCCGTTAACTTATTGTTGTTGTTTTTGGTGATTTTCTTTTGTGAGTTAAAGGGGAATTAGCTCAAATGGTGTTGCGCTTGCTTCGCATTCGAGAGGTAGTGGGATCGATGCCCATATTCTCCATTTGGATTTTACCTGCTCGTAATGTTTGTTGTTGTTGTTTTTGGTGATTTTCTTTTGTGAGTTAAAGGGGAAGTAGCTCAAATGGTAGAGCGCTTGCTTCGCATGCGAGAGGTAGTGGGATCAATGCCCACATTCTCCATTTGGATTTTACCTTCTCGTAATGTTTGTTGTTGTTGTTTTTGGTGATTTTCTTTTGTCAGTTAAAGGGGAATTAGGTCAAATGGTAGAGCGCTTTCTTTGCATCCGAGAGGTAGTGGCATCGATGCCCACATTCTCCATTTGGATTATGCCTGATCGTAACGTTTGTTGTTGTTTTTGGTGATTTTCTTGTATGCTTTGCAGGGGAACTAGTTCAAATGGTAGAATGCTCGCTTAGCGTTCGTGGGATCGATGCCCACATTCTCCACTTGGATTTTGCCTGCTCGTTAACATTTGTTGTTGTTGTTTTTGGTGATTTTCTTCTGTGAGTTGAAGGGGAATTAGCTCAAGTGGTAGAGCGCTTGCTTTGCATGAGAGAGGTAGTGGGATCGATGCCCACATTCTCCAATAGGATTTTACCTGCCCGTTAACTTGTTGTTGTTGTTGTTTTTGGTGATTTTCTTGTGTGAGTTAAAGGGGAATTAGCTCAAATGGTAGAGCGCTTGCTGAGCGTGCGAGAGGTAGTGGGTTCGATACCCACATTCTCCATTTGGATTTTGCCTGGTCGTTAACTTTTATTGTTGTTGTTTTTGGTGATTTTCTTGTGTGTTTTAGAGGGGAATTAGCTCAAATGGTAGAGCGCTCGCTTTGCATGCGAGAGGTAGTGGGATCAATGCCCACATTCTCCAATTGTATTATGCCTGCTCGTTAACTTGTTGTTGTTGTTTTTGGTGATTTTGTACCGTGAGATGAAGGGGAATTAGCTCAAATGGTAGAGCGCTTGCTTCGCATGTGAGCGGTAGTGGGATCGATCCCCACATTCTCCCATTGGATTTTGCTTGCTCGTTAACTTTTGTTGTTTTTGATGATTTTGTTGCAATAATTGGAGGGGAATTAGCTCAAATGGTAGAGCGCTTGCTTAGCATGTGAGAGGTAGTGGAATCGATGCCCACATTCTCCTATTGGATTTTACCTGCTCGTAATGTTTGTTGTTGTTCTTTTTGGTGATTTTCTTTTGTGAGTTTAAGGGGAATTAGCTCAAATGGTAGAGCGCTTGCTTTGCATGCGAGAGGTAGTGGCATCGATGCCCACATTCTCCATTTGGATTATGCCTGATCGTAACGTTTGTTGTTGTTTTTGGTTATTATCTTCTTTGAGCTGCAGGGGTATTAGCTCAAATGGTAGAGCGCTTGCTTCGCATGCGAGCGGTAGTGGGATCGATCCCCACATTCTCACATTGGATTTTGATTGCTCGTTAACTTTTGTTGTTTTTGATGATTTTGTTGCAATAATTGGAGGGGAATTAGCTCAAATGGTAGAGCGCTCGCTTTGCATGCGAGAGGTAGTGGGATCAATGCGCACATTCTCCAATTGGAGTTTGCCTGCCCGTTAATTTGTTGTTGTTGTTGTTTTTGGTGATTTTCTTGTGTGAGTTAAAGGGGAATTAGCTCAAATGGTAGAGCGCTTGCTGAGCATGTGAGAGGTAGTGGGTTCGATACCCACATTCTCCATTTGGATTTTGCCTGGTCGTTAACTTTTATTGTTGTTGTTTTTGGTGATTTTCTTGTGTGATTTAGAGGGGAATTAGCTCAAATGGTAGAGTGCTCGCTTTGCATGCGAGAGGTAGTGGGATCAATGCCCACATTCTCCAATTGGATTATGCCTGCTCGTTAACTTGTTGTTGTTGTTTTTGGTGATTTTCTTCTGTGAGCTGCAGGGGAATTAGCTTAAATGGTAGAGCGCTTGCATCGCATGCGAGAGGTAGTGGGATCAATGCCCACATTCTCCAATTGGACTTTGCCTGCCCGTTAACTTGTTGTTGTTGTTGTTTTTGGTGATTTTCTTTTGTGAGTTAAAGGGGAATTAGCTCAAATGGTGGAGCGCTGGCTTCGCATTCGAGAGGTAGTGGGATCGATGCCCACATTCTCAATTTGGATTTTACCTGCTCGTAATGTTTGTTGTTGTTGTTTTTGGTGATTTTCTTTTGTGAGTTAAAGGGGAATTAGCTCAAATGGTAGAGCGCTTGCTTCGCATGCGAGAGGTAGTGGGATCAATGCCCACATTCTCCATTTGGATTTTACCTTCTCGTAATGTTTGCTGTTGTTGTTTTTGGTGATTTTCTTTTGTCAGTTAAAGGGGAATTAGGTCAAATGGTAGAGCGCTTTCTTTGCATCCGAGAGGTAGTGGCATCGATGCCCACATTCTCCATTTGGATTATGCCTGATCGTAACGTTTGTTGTTGTTTTTGGTGATTTTCTTGTATGCTTTGCAGGGGAACTAGTTCAAATGGTAGAATGCTCGCTTCGCGTTCGTGGGATCGATGCCCACATTCTCCACTTGGATTTTGCCTGCTCGTTAACTTTTGTTGTTGCTGTTTTTGGTGATTATCTTCTTTGAGTTGCAGTTGAATTAGCTCAAATGGTAGAGCGCTCGCTTTGCATGCGAGAGGTAGTGGGATCGATACCCACATTCTCCATTTGGATTTTGCCTGCTCGTCAACTTTTGTTGTTGTTGTTTTTGGTGATTATCTTCTTTGAGTTGCAGGGGTATTAGCTCAAATGGTAGAGCGCTTGCTTCGCATGCGAGTTGTAGTGGGATCGATCCCCACATTCTCCTATTGGATTTTGCTTGCTCGTTAACTTTTGTTGTTTTTTGATGATTTTGTTGCAATAATTGCAGGGGAATTTGCTCAAATGGTAGAGCGCTTGCTTAGCATGCGAGAGGTCGTGGAATCGATGCCCACATTCTCCAATTGGATTTTACCTTCTCGTAATGTTTGTTGTTGTTGTTTTTGGTGATTTTCTTTTGTGAGTTAAAGGGGAATTAGCTCAAATGGTAGAGCGCTTGCTTCGCATGCGAGAGGTAGTGGGATCAATGCCCACATTCTCCATTTGGATTTTACCTTCTCGTAATGTTTGTTGTTGTTGTTTTTGGTGATTTTCTTTTGTCAGTTAAAGGGGAATTAGGTCAAATGGTAGAGCGCTTTCTTTGCATCCGAGAGGTAGTGGTATCGATGCCCACATTCTCCATTTGGATTATGCCTGATCGTAACGTTTGTTGTTGTTTTTGGTGATTTTCTTGTATGCTTTGCAGGGGAACTAGTTCAAATGGTAGAATGCTCGCTTCGCGTTCGTGGGATTGATGCCCACATTCTCCAATTGGATTGTGCTTGCTCGTTAACTTTTGTTGTTTTTGATGATTTTCTTGGATTAATTGGAGGGGAATTAGCTCAAATGGTAGAGCGCTAGCTTTGCATGCGACAGGTAGTGGGATCGATACCCACATTCTCCATTTGGATTTTGCCTGCTCGTCAACTTTTGTTGTTGTTGTTTTTGGTGATTATCTTCTTTGAGTTGCAGGGGTATTAGCTCAAATGGTAGAGCGCTTGCTTCGCATGCGAGTTGTAGTGGGATCGATCCCCACATTCTCCTATTGGATTTTGCTTGCTCGTTAACTTTTGTTGTTTTTTGATGATTTTGTTGCAATAATTGCAGGGGAATTTGCTCAAATGGTAGAGCGCTTGCTTAGCATGCGAGAGGTCGTGGAATCGATGCCCACATTCTCCAATTGGATTTTACCTGCTCGTAATGTTTGTTGTTGTTCTTTTTGGTGATTTTCTTTTGTGAGTTTAAGGGTAATTAGCTCAAATGGTAGAGTGCTTGCTTCGCATGCGAGAGGTGTTGGGATCAATACCCACATTCTCCATTTGGATTTTACCTGCTCGTAATGTTTGTTGTTGTTGTTTTTGGTGACTTTCTTTTGTGAGTTAAAGGGGAATTAGCTCAAATGTTAGAGCGCTTGCTTTGCATGCGAGAGGTAGTGGCATCGATGCCCACATTCTCCATTTGGATTATGCCTGATCGTAACGTTTGTTGTTGTTTTTGGTGATTTTCTTGTATGCTTTGCAGGGGAAGTAGTTCAAATGGTAGAATGCTCGCTTAGCGTTCGTGGGATCAATGCCCACATTCTCCACTTGGATTTTGCCTGCTCGTTAACTTTTGTTGTTGTTGTTTTTGGTGATTATCTTCTTTGAGTTGCAGGGGAATTAGCTCAAATGGTAGAGCGCTCGCTTTGCATGCGAGAGGTAGTGGGATCAATGCCCACATTCTCCATTTGGATTTTGCCTGGTCGTTAACTTTTATTGTTGTTGTTTTTGGTGATTTTCTTGTGTGATTTAGAGGGGAATTAGTTCAAATGGTAGAGAGCTCGCTTTGCATGCGAGAGGTAGTGGGATCAATGCCCACATTCTCCAATTGGATTATGCCTGCTCGTTAACTTGTTGTTGTTTTTGGTGATTTTCTTCTGTGAGCTGCAGGGGAATTAGCTTAAATGGTAGAGCGCTTGCATCGCATGCGAGAAGTAGTGGGATCAATGCCCACATTCTCCACTTGGATTTTGCCTGCTCGTTAACTTTTGTTGTTGTTGTTTTTGGTGATTATCTTCTTTGAGTTGCAGGGGAATTAGCTCAAATGGTAGAGCGCTCGCTTTGCATGCGAGAGGTAGTGGGATCAATGCCCACATTCTCCATTTGGATTTTGCCTGGTCGTTAACTTTTATTGTTGTTGTTTTTGGTGATTTTCTTGTGTGATTTAGAGGGGAATTAGTTCAAATGGTAGAGAGCTCGCTTTGCATGCGAGAGGTAGTGGGATCAATGCCCACATTCTCCAATTGGATTATGCCTGCTCGTTAACTTGTTGTTGTTTTTGGTGATTATCTTCTTTGAGCTGCAGGGGAATTAGCTCAAATGGTAGAGCGCTCGCTTTGCATGCGAGAGGTAGTGGGTTCGATGCCCACATTCTCCATTTGGATTTTGCCTGGTCGTTAACTTTTATTGTTGTTGTTTTTGGTGATTTTCTTGTGTGATTTAGAGGGGCTTTAGCTCAAATGGTAGAGCGCTCGCTTTGCATGCGAGAGGTAGTGGGATCAATGCCCACATTCTCCAATTGGATTATGCCTGCTCGTTAACTTGTTGTTGTTGTCATTGGTGATTTTCTCCTGTGAGCTGCAGGGGAATTAGCTTAAATGGTAGAGCGCTTGCATCGCATGCGAGAGGTAATGGGATCAATGCCCACATTCTCCAATTGGACTTTGCCTGCCCGTTAACTTATTGTTGTTGTTGTTTTTGGTGATTTTCTTTTGTGAGTCAAAGGGGAATTAGCTCAAATGGTGGAGCGCTTGCTTCGCATTCGAGAGGTAGTGGGATCGATGCCCACATTCTCTATTTGGATTTTACCTGCTCGTAATGTTTGTTGTTGTTGTTTTTGGTGATTTTCTTTTGTGAGTTAAAGGGGAATTAGCTCAAATGGTAGAGCGCTTGCTTCGCATGCGAGAGGTAGTGGGATCAATGCCCACAATCTCCATTTGGATTTTACCTTCTCGTAATGTTTGTTGTTGTTGTTTTTGGTGATTTTCTTTTGTCAGTTAAAGGGGAATTAGGTTAAATGGTAGAGCGCTTTCTTTGCATCCGAGAGGTAGTGGCATCGATGCCCACATTCTCCATTTGGATTATGCCTGATCGTAACGTTTGTTGTTGTTTTTGGTGATTTTCTTGTATGCTTTGCAGGGGAACTTGTTCAAATGGTAGAATGCTCGCTTCGCGTTCGTGGGATCGATGCCCACATTCTCCACTTGGATTTTGCCTGCTCGTTAACTTTTGTTGTTGCTGTTTTTGGTGATTATCTTCTTTGAGTTGCAGTTGAATTAGCTCAAATGGTAGAGCGCTCGCTTTGCATGCAAGAGGTAGTGGGATTGATGCCCACATTCTCCAATTGTATTATGCCTGCTCGTTAACTTGTTGTTGTTGTTTTTGGTGATTTTGCACTGTGAGATGAAGGGGAATTAGCTCAAATGGTAGAGCGCTCGCTTTGCATGCGAGAGGTAGTCGGATCGATGCCCACATTCTCCAATTTGGATTTTGCCTGCTCGTCAACTTTTGTTGTTGTTTTTGGTGATTATCTTCTTTGAGTTGCAGGGGTATTAGCTCAAATGGTAGAGCGCTCGCTTTGCATGCAAGAGGTAGTGGGATTGATGCCCACATTCTCCAATTGGATTGTACTTGCTCGTTAACTTTTGTTGTTTTTGATGATTTTCTTTCATTATTTTAAGGGGAATTAGCTCAAATGGTAGAGCACTTGCTTCGCATGTGAGAGGTAGTGGGATCGATGCCAATTTTCTCCAATTGGATTTTGCTTGCTCGTTAACTTTTGTTGTTTTTGATGATTTTCTTGCAGTAATTGAGGGGAATTAGCTCAAATGAAAGAGCGCTCGCTGAGCATGTGAGAGGTAGTGAGTTTGATGCCCACATTCTCCATTTGGATTTTGCCTGCTCGTTAAATTTTGTTGTTGTTTTTGGTGATTTTCTTGTATGCTTTGCAGGGGAAGTAGTTCAAATTGTAGAATGCTCGCTTAGCGTTTGTGGGATCGATGCCCACATTCTCCATTTGGATTTTGCCTGCTCGTTAACTTTTGTTGTTGTTGTTTTTGGTGATTATCTTCTTTGAGCTGCAGGGGAATTAACTCAAATGGTAGAGCGCTCGCTTTGCATGCGAGAGGTAGAGGGATTGATGCCCACATTCTCCATTTGGATTTTACCTGCTCGTAATGTTTGTTGTTGTTGTTTTTGGTGATTTTCTTTTGTGAGTGAAAGGGCAATTAGCTCAAATGGTAGAGTGGTTGCTTCGCATGCGAGAAGTAGTGGGATCGATACCCACGTTCTCCATTCGAATTTTGCCTGATCGTAACGTTTGTTGTTGTTTTTGGTGATTTTCTTGTATGCTTTGCAGGGGAAGTCGCTCAAATGGTAGAATGCTCGCTGAGCGTTTTTGGGATCGATGCCCACATTCTCCATTTGGATTTTGCCTGCTCGTTAACTTTTGTTGTTGTTGTTTTTGGTGATTATCTTCTTTGAGCTGCAGGGGAATTAGCTCAAATGGTAGAGCGCTCGCTTTGCATGCGAGAGGTAGTGGGTTCGATGCCCACATTCTCCATTTGGATTTTGCCTGGTCGTTAACTTTTATTGTTGTTGTTTTTGGTGATTTTCTTGTGTGATTTAGAGGGGATTTAGCTCAAATGGTAGAGCGCTCGCTTTGCATGCGAGAGGTAGTGGGATCAATGCCCACATTCTCCAATTGGATTATGCCTGCTCGTTAACTTGTTGTTGTTGTCATTGGTGATTTTCTCCTGTGAGCTGCAGGGGAATTAGCTTAAATGGTAGAGCACTTGCATCGCATGCGAGAGGTAGTGGGATCAATGCCCACATTCTCCAATTGGACTTTGCCTGCCCGTTAACTTATTGTTGTTGTTGTTTTTGGTGATTTTCTTTTGTGAGTCAAAGGGGAATTAGCTCAAATGGTGGAGCGCTTGCTTCGCATTCGAGAGGTAGTGGGATCGATGCCCACATTCTCCATTTGGATTTTACCTGCTCGTAATGTTTGTTGTTGTTGTTTTTGGTGATTTTCTTTTGTGAGTTAAAGGGGAATTAGCTCAAATGGTAGAGCGCTTGCTTCGCATGCGAGAGGTAGTGGGATCAATGCCCACATTCTCCATTTGGATTTTACCTTCTCGTAATGTTTGTTGTTGTTGTTTTTGGTGATTTTCTTTTGTCAGTTAAAGGGGAATTAGGTCAAATGGTAGAGTGCTTTCTTTGCATCCGAGAGGTAGTGGCATCGATGCCCACATTCTCCATTTGGATTATGCCTGATCGTAACGTTTGTTGTTGTTTTTGGTGATTTTCTTGTATGCTTTGCAGGGGAACTAGTTCAAATGGTAGAATGCTCGCTTAGCGTTCGTGGGATCGATGCCCACATTCTCCACTTGGATTTTGCCTACTCGTTAACATTTGTTGTTGTTGTTTTTGGTGATTATCTTCTTTGAGTTGCAGTTGAATTAGCTCAAATGGTAGAGCGTTCGCTTTGCATGCAAGAGGTAGTGGGATTGATGCCCACATTCTCCAATTGGATTGTGCTTGCTCGTTAACTTTTGTTGTTTTTGATGATTTTCTTGCGTTAATTGGAGGGGAATTAGCTCAAATGGTAGAGCGCTCGCTTTGCATGCGAGAGGTAGTGGGATCAATGCCCACATTCTCCAATTGGAGTTTGCCTGCCCGTTAACTTTTTGTTGTTGTTGTTTTTGGTGATTTTCTTGTGTGAGTTAAAGGGGAATTAGCTCAAATGGTAGAGCGCTTGCTGAGCGTGCGAGAGGTAGTGGGTTCGATACCCACATTCTCCATTTGGATTTTGCCTGGTCGTTAACTTTTATTGTTGTTGTTTTTGGTGATTTTCTTGTGTGATTTAGAGGGGAATTAGCTCAAATGGTAGAGCGCTCGCTTTGCATGCGAGAGGTAGTGGGATCAATACCCACATTCTCCAAGTGTATTATGCCTGCTCGTTAACTTGTTGTTGTTGTTTTTGGTGATTTTGTACCGTGAGATGAAGGGGAATTAGCTCAAATGGTAGAGCGCTCGCTTAGCATGCGAGAGTTAGTGGGATCGATGCCCACATTCTCCATTTGGATTTTGCCTGCTCGTCAACTTTTGTTGTTGTTGTTTTTGGTGATTATCTTCTTTGAGTTGCAGGGGTATTAGCTCAAATGGTAGAGCGCTCGCTTTGCATGCAAGAGGTAGTGGGATTGATGCCCACATTCTCCAATTTGGATTTTGCCTGCTCGTCAACTTTTGTTTTTGTTTTTGGTGATTATCTTCTTTGAGTTGCAGGGGTATTAGCTCAAATGGTAGAGCGCTCGCTTTGCATGCGAGAGGTAGTGGGATTGATGCCCACATTCTCCATTTGGATTTTACCTGCTCGTAATGTTTGTTGTTGTTGTTTTTGGTGATTTTCTTTTGTGAGTGAAAGGGCAATTAGCTCAAATGGTAGAGCGCTCGCTTAGCATGCGAGAGTTAGTGGGATCGATGCCCACATTCTCCATTTGGATTTTGCCTGCTCGTCAACTTTTGTTGTTGTTGTTTTTGGTGATTATCTTCTTTGAGTTGCAGGGGTATTAGCTCAAATGGTAGAGCGCTCGCTTAGCATGCGAGAGTTAGTGGGATCGATGCCCACATTCTCCATTTGGATTTTGCCTGCTCGTCAACTTTTGTTGTTGTTGTTTTTGGTGATTATCTTCTTTGAGTTGCAGGGGTATTAGCTCAAATGGTAGAGCGCTCGCTTTGCATGCAAGAGGTAGTGGGATTGATGCCCACATTCTCCAATTTGGATTGTACTTGCTCGTTAACTTTTGTTGTTTTTGATGATTTTCTTTCATTATTTTAAGGGGAATTAGCTCAAATGGTAGAGCACTTGCTTCGCATGTGAGAGGTAGTGGGATCGATGCCAATTTTCTCCAATTGGATTTTGCTTGCTCGTTAACTTTTGTTGTTTTTGATGATTTTCTTGCAGTAATTGAGGGGAATTAGCTCAAATGAAAGAGCGCTCGCTGAGCATGTGAGAGGTAGTGAGTTTGATGCCCACATTCTCCATTTGGATTTTGCCTGCTCGTTAAATTTTGTTGTTGTTTTTGGTGATTTTCTTGTATGCTTTGCAGGGGAAGTAGTTCAAATTGTAGAATGCTCGCTTAGCGTTTGTGGGATCGATGCCCACATTCTCCATTTGGATTTTGCCTGCTCGTTAACTTTTGTTGTTGTTGTTTTTGGTGATTATCTTCTTTGAGCTGCAGGGGAATTAACTCAAATGGTAGAGCGCTCGCTTTGCATGCGAGAGGTAGTGGGATTGATGCCCACATTCTCCATTTGGATTTTACCTGCTCGTAATGTTTGTTGTTGTTGTTTTTGGTGATTTTCTTTTGTGAGTGAAAGGGCAATTAGCTCAAATGGTAGAGTGGTTGCTTCGCATGCGAGAAGTAGTGGGATCGATACCCACGTTCTCCATTCGAATTTTGCCTGATCGTAACGTTTGTTGTTGTTTTTGGTGATTTTCTTGTATGCTTTGCAGGGGAAGTCGCTCAAATGGTAGAATGCTCGCTGAGCGTTTTTGGGATCGATGCCCACATTCTCCATTTGGATTTTGCCTGCTCGTTAACTTTTGTTGTTGTTGTTTTTGGTGATTATCTTCTTTGAGCTGCAGGGGAATTAGCTCAAATGGTAGCGCGCTCGCTTTGCATGCGAGAGGTAGTGGGTTCGATGCCCACATTCTCCATTTGGATTTTGCCTGGTCGTTAACTTTTATTGTTGTTGTTTTTGGTGATTTTCTTGTGTGATTTAGAGGGGAATTAGCTCAAATGGTAGAGCGCTCGCTTTGCATGCGAGAGGTAGTGGGATCAATGCCCACATTCTCCAATTGGATTATGCCTGCTCGTTAACTTGTTGTTGTTGTCATTGGTGATTTTCTCCTGTGAGCTGCAGGGGAATTAGCTTAAATGGTAGAGCGCTTGCATCGCATGCGAGAGGTAGTGGGATCAATGCCCACATTCTCCAATTGGACTTTGCCTGCCCGTTAACTTATTGTTGTTGTTGTTTTTGGTGATTTTCTTTTGTGAGTTAAAGGGGAATTAGCTCAAATGGTGGAGCGCTTGCTTCGCATTCGAGAGGTAGTGGGATCGATGCCCACATTCTCCATTTGGATTTTACCTGCTCGTAATGTTTGTTGTTGTTGTTTTTGGTGATTTTCTTTTGTGAGAAAAAGGGGAATTAGCTCAAATGGTAGAGCGCTTGCTTCGCATGCGAGAGGTAGTGGGATCAATGCCCACATTCTCCATTTGGATTTTACCTTCTCGTAATGTTTGTTGTTGTTGTTTTTGGTGATTTTCTTTTGTCAGTTAAACGGGAATTAGGTCAAATGGTAGAGCGCTTTCTTTGCATCCGAGAGGTAGTGGCATCGATGCCCACATTCTCCATTTGGATTATGCCTGATCGTAACGTTTGTTGTTGTTTTTGGTGATTTTCTTGTATGCTTTGCAGGGGAACTAGTTCAAATGGTAGAATGCTCGCTTAGCGTTCGTGGGATCGATGCCCACATTCTCCACTTGGATTTTGCCTACTCGTTAACATTTGTTGTTGTTGTTTTTGGTGATTATCTTCTTTGAGTTGCAGATGAATTACCTCAAATGGTAGAGCGTTCGCTTTGCATGCAAGAGGTAGTGGGATTGATGCCCACATTCTCCAATTGGATTGTGCTTGCTCGTTAACTTTTGTTGTTTTTGATGATTTTCTTGCATTAATTGGAGGGGAATTAGCTCAAATGGTAGAGCGCTCGCTTTGCATGCGAGAGGTAGTGGGATCAATGCCCACATTCTCCAATTGGAGTTTGCCTGCCCGTTAACTTGTTGTTGTTGTTGTTTTTGGTGATTTTCTTGTGTGAGTTAAAGGGGAATTAGCTCAAATGGTAGAGCGCTTGCTGAGCGTGCGAGAGGTAGTGGGTTAGATACCCACATTCTCCATTTGGATTTTGCCTGGTCGTTAACTTTTATTGTTGTTGTTTTTGGTGATTTTCTTGTGTGATTTAGAGGGGAATTAGCTCAAATGGTAGAGCGCTCGCTTTGCATGCGAGAGCTAGTGGGATCAATGCCCACATTCTCCAAGTGTATTATGCCTGCTCGTTAACTTGTTGTTGTTGTTTTTGGTGATTTTGTACCGTGAGATGAAGGGGAATTAGCTCAAATGGTAGAGCGCTCGCTTAGCATGCGAGAGGTAGTGGGATCGATGCCCACATTCTCCATTTGGATTTTGCCTGCTCGTCAACTTTTGTTGTTGGTGTTTTTGGTGATTATCTTCTTTGAGTTGCAGGGGTATTAGCTCAAATGGTAGAGCGCTTGCGGGATCGATCCACACATTCTCCCATTGGATTTTGCTTGCTCGTTAACTTTTGTTGTTTTTGATGATTTTGTTGCAATAATTGGAGGGGAATTAGCTCAAATGGTAGAGCGCTTGCTTAGCATGCGAGAGGTCGTGGAATTGATGCCCACATTCTCCAATTGGATTTTACCTGCTCGTAATGTTTGTTGTTGTTCTTTTTGGTGATTTTCTTTTGTGAGTTTAAGGGGAATTAGCTCAAATGGTAGAGCGCTTGCTTTGCATGCGAGAGGTAGTGGCATCGATACCCACATTCTCCATTTGGATTATGCCTGATCGTAACGTTCGTTGTTGTTTTTGGTGATTTTCTTGTATGCTTTGCAGGGGACGTAGTTCAAATGGTAGAATGCTCGCTTAGCGTTCGTGGGATCGATGCCCGCATTCTCCACTTGGATTTTGCCTGCTCGTTAACTTTTGTTGTTGTTGTTTTTGGTGATTATCTTCTTTGAGTTGCAGGGGAATTAGCTCAAATGGTAGAGCGCTCGCTTTGCATGCAAGAGATAGTGGGATTGATGCCCACATTCTCCAATTGGGTTGTACTTGCTCGTTAACTTTTGTTGTTTTTGATGATTTTCTTGCATTATTTGAAGGGGAATTAGCTCAAATGATAGAGCACTTGCTTCGCATGTGTGAGGTAGTGGGATCGATGCCCACATTCTCCAATTAGATTTTGCTTGCTCGTTAACTTTTGTTGTTTTTGTTGATTTTCTTGCAGTAATTGAGGGGAATTAGCTCAAATGAAAGAGCGCTCGCTGAGCATGTGAGAGGTCGTGAGATTGATGCCCACATTCTCCATTTGTATTACCTGCTCGTAATGTTTGTTGTTGTTGTTTTTGGTGATTTTCTTTTGTGAGTTAAAGGGGAATTAGCTCAAATGGTAGCGTGGTTGCTTCGCATGCGTGAGGTAGTGGCATCGATGCCCACATTCTCCATTTGGATTATGCCTGATCGTAACGTTCGTTGTTGTTTTTGGTGATTTTCTTGTATGCTTTGCAGGGGACGTAGTTCAAATGGTAGAATGCTCGCTTAGCGTTCGTGGGATCGATGCCCGCATTCTCCACTTGGATTTTGCCTGCTCGTTAACTTTTGTTGTTGTTGTTTTTGGTGATTATCTTCTTTGAGTTGCAGGGGAATTATCTCAAATGGTAGAGCGCTCGCTTTGCATGCAAGAGATAGTGGGATTGATGCCCACATTCTCCAATTGGTTTGTACTTGCTCGTTAACTTTTGTTGTTTTTGATGATTTTCTTGCAGTAATTGAGGGGAATTAGCTCAAAAGAAAGAGCGCTCGCTGAGCATGTGAGAGGTAGTGAGATTGATGCCCACATTCTCCATTTGGATTTTGCCTGCTCGTTAAATTTTGTTGTTGTTTTTGGTGATTTTTCTAATGTGAGCTGCAGGGGAATTAGCTTAAATGGTAGAGCGCTTGCATCGTATGCGAGAGGTAGTGGGATCGATCCCCACATTTTCCATTTGGATTATGCCTGATCGTAACGTTTGTTGTTGTTTTTGGTGATTTTCTTGTATGCTTTGCAGGGGAAGTAGTTCAAATTGTAGAATGCTCGCTTAGCGTTTGTGGGATCGATGCCCACATTCTCCATTTGGATTTTGCCTGCTCGTTAACTTTTGTTGTTGTTGTTTTTGGTGATTATCTTCTTTGAGCTGCAGGGGTATTAGCTCAAATGGTAGAGCGCTTGCTTCGCATGCGAGCGGTAGTGGGATCGATCCCCACATTCTCCCATTGGATTTTGCTTGCTCGTTAACTTTTGTTGTTTTTGATGATTTTGTTGCAATAATTGGAGGGGAATTAGCTCAAATGGTAGAGCGCTTGCTTAGCATGCGAGAGGTCGTGGAATTGATGCCCACATTCTCCAATTGGATTTTACCTGCTCGTAATGTTTGTTGTTCTTCTTTTTGGTGATTTTCTTTTGTGAGTTTAAGGGGAATTAGCTCAAATGGTAGAGCGCTTGCTTTGCATGCGAGAGGTAGTGGCATCGATGCCCACATTCTCCATTTGGATTATGCCTGATCGTAACGTTCGTTGTTGTTTTTGGTGATTTTCTTGTATGCTTTGCAGGGGACGTAGTTCAAATGGTAGAATGCTCGCTTAGCGTTCGTGGGATCGATGCCCGCATTCTCCACTTGGATTTTGCCTGCTCGTTAACTTTTGTTGTTGTTGTTTTTGGTGATTATCTTCTTTGAGTTGCAGGGGAATTATCTCAAATGGTAGAGCGCTCGCTTTGCATGCAAGAGATAGTGGGATTGATGCCCACATTCTCCAATTGGTTTGTACTTGCTCGTTAACTTTTGTTGTTTTTGATGATTTTCTTGCATTATTTAAAGGGGAATTAGCTCAAATGATAGAGCACTTGCTTCGCATGTGAGAGGTAGTGGGATCGATGCCCACATTCTCCAATTGGGTTTTGCTTGCTCATAACTTTTGTTGTTTTTGATGATTTTCTTGCAGTAATTGAGGGGAATTAGCTCAAATGAAAGAGCGCTCGCTGAGCATGTGAGAGGTAGTGAGATTGATGCCCACATTCTCCATTTGTATTACCTGCTCGTAATGTTTGTTGTTGTTGTTTTTGGTGATTTTCTTTTGTGAGTTAAAGGGGAATTAGCTCAAATGGTAGCGTGGTTGCTTCGCATGCGAGAGGTAGTGGCATCGATGCCCACATTCTCCATTTGGATTATGCCTGATCGTAACGTCTGTTGTTGTTTTTGATGATTTTCTTGCAGTAATTGAGGGGAATTAGCTCAAAAGAAAGAGCGCTCGCTGAGCATGTGAGAGGTAGTGAGATTGATGCCCACATTCTCCATTTGGATTTTGCCTGCTCGTTAAATTTTGTTGTTGTTTTTGGTGATTTTTCTAATGTGAGCTGCAGGGGAATTAGCTTAAATGGTAGAGCGCTTGCATCGTATGCGAGAGGTAGTGGGATCGATCCCCACATTTTCCATTTGGATTATGCCTGATCGTAACGTTTGTTGTTGTTTTTGGTGATTTTCTTGTATGCTTTGCAGGGGAAGTAGTTCAAATTGTAGAATGCTCGCTTAGCGTTTGTGGGATCGATGCCCACATTCTCCATTTGGATTTTGCCTGCTCGTTAACTTTTGTTGTTGTTGTTTTTGGTGATTATCTTCTTTGAGCTGCAGGGGAATTAACTCAAATGGTAGAGCGCTCGCTTTGCATGCGAGAGGTACTGGGATCGATACCCACGTTCTCCATTTGAATTTTGCCTGCTCGTTAACTTTTGTTGTTGTTGTTTTTGGTGATTTTCTTCTGTGAGTTGAAGGGGAATTAGCTCAAATGGTAGAGCGCTTGCTTTGCATGCGAGAGGTAGTGGGATCGATGCCCACATTCTCCAACTGCGTTTTGCCTGCTCGTTAACTTGTTGTTGTTGTTTTTGGTGATTTTCTTCTATGAGTTGAAGGGGAATTAGCTCAAATGGTAGAGTGCTAGCTTTGCATGCGAGAGGTAGTGGGATCGATGCCCACATTCTCCAACTGCATTTTTCCTGCTCGTTAACTTTTATTGTTTTTTGTGATTATCTTCTGAGTTGCAGGGGAATTATCTCAAATGGTAGAGCGCTCGCTTAGCATGCGAGAGGTAGTGGGATCGATGCCCACAATCTCCAATTGGATTTTGCCTGCTCGTTAACTTATTGTTGTTGTTGTTTTTGGTGATTTTCTTCCGTGAGTTGAAGGGGAATTAGCTCAAATGGTAGAGCGCTTGCTTTGCATGCGAGAGGGTGTGGGATCGATGCCCACTTTCTCCAATTGGATTTTGCCTGCCCGTTAACTTGTTGTTGTTGTTTTTGGTGATTTTCTTATGTGAGTTGAAGGGGAATTAGCTCAAATGGTAGAGCGCTTGTTTTGCATGCGAGAGGTAGTGGGATCGATGCCCACATTCTCCAATTGAGTTTTACCTGCTCGTAATGTTTGTTGTTGTTTTTGGTGATTTTCTTTTGTGAGTGAAAGGGGAATTAGCTCAAATGGTGGAGCGTTTTGCTTCGCATGTGAGAGGTAGTGGGATCAATGCCCACATTCTCCAATTGGATTTTACCTTCTCGTAATGTTTGTTGTTGTTGTTTTTGGTGATTTTCTTTTGTGAGTTAAAGGAGAATGAGCTCAAATGGTAGAGTGCTTGCTTCACATGCGAGAGGTAGTGGGATCAATGCCCACATTCTCCATTTGGATTTTACCTGCTCGTAATGTTTGTTGTTGTTGTTTTTGGTGACTTTCTTTTGTGAGTTAAAGGGGAATTAGCCCAAATGGTAGAGCGCTTTCTTTGCATGCGAGAGGTAGTGGCATCGATGCCCACATTCTCCATTTGGATTATGCCTGATCGTAACGTTTGTTGTTGTTTTTGGTGATTTTCTTGTATGCTTTGCAGGGGAATTAGTTCAAATGGTAGAATGCTCGCTTAGCCTTCGTGGGATCGATGCCCACATTCTCCACTTGGATTTTGCCTGCTCGTTAACTTTTGTTGTTGTTGTTTTTGGTGATTATTTTATTTGAGTTGCAGTGGAATTAGCTCAAATGGTAGAGCGCTCGCTTTGCATGCAAGAGGTAGTGGGATTGATGCCCACATTCTCCAATTGATTATACTTGCTCGTTAGGGCCCGAGCAGCGACCGCTGCGAGGTACCTATTGTTTTTCGTTCGAATTATTATTATTATTATTATTATTATTATTCTCCGTAAACGATCGCATTTTTGAGTACCTAAACATTCACGAAAACTCACCAAACTTTGCACACTCCTCAGGCCCGGTGAAAAATTTGATATTATGAAGTCGTCATAACAACGCGACTCTATAGCGCCCCCTAGCGTAGAAAAATAAAAACCAAGCCTGGCACGTTTGAGCTAGAGCAACGAAAATTGGCAGGCACGTGTAGCACCCCGAGACGCACAAAAAAGTCTATTGGGACCATGTAGCTAAAATGTACAGGAAATGAGCTATGAATTTTTTTATGTCCAATTTTGGCCTATTTTGGCACATTCACTGTGGTCATGCTTTTTCCCCCTCTGCAAACATTTTTCATCCAATTCACATCAAACTTGGCATTTATCATCTCAAGACCTGAGAGAACAACTGGGCAAAAAGTCTTGCCTTTTCGAAATACTATATGATGGGGGCGGGGCATCAAATATTGCCTTTAAAATTTCATTTGTCCAGAAAGAGCAAATGCTTAATAACTCCCATGTTCAAGCTCCAAAAAATCTCAAACTTCTCAGGCAACGTAATAGTCACGGCCTGAAAACATCTATATGATAAAATTCAGTTATACATATAGCGCCACCTAGTGGTGACAATAAATGTCATACTTTACGTTTTTAGCTACTGCGCTGAGCTCGTTGAAGGGATCCAGTTGAAAGTTGGTCAGAAAAGCCTTAAGATGTTGATCATGCCCCACACCGAATATTGTAACTTTTCGCCAAAGGGCGTGGCCGCTACGGTGCCGCAAAGTCTGAAGATTTTTCGTGACAATAAAAGCTGCATGAACTTGACCGAGATGATCCTATCTTCTCAAAATTTCACACATTTGATGAGAGTCCAGCCCTAAAGACATCTACGAACTTATATTTCATCTTACTGATAGCGCCACCTAGTGGCAATTTTTTTTCTTACGAATTTTCTTGTACATTTTTTCTCCAAACACGTTAACTGGACCAACCTCATATTTGCTCAGATGAGGGTTTCGGCCTTCATGATGTCACAACACGAAGTTTGTGAGTTTTCGCGAAATGCTGTGGGCGTGGCTAAGCGCTGTTCGCCAAGAAAACAACGCCAGTTTTGAGGGTCTAAACATGCACAGAAACTCCTGAAACTTGGCACACACATCTGGCCTGGTAAAATGAGCAATATTTTATTGTTGATTGTGCTATTTTTTACAAAAATGACTCAATAGCGCCCTCTAGAAATTTTTAACGAAGCAGCCCCGGTTGTACGTTTAAGCAAGAACAACGACTATTTTTAGGTGTATGAGGGAGCCCAAGACCTACAAAAAAGTCTCTTGTACCCATATGCTAAAATGAACAGGAAGTGAGCTACGAATTTTTGAATGTCCCATTTTTTTTAATTTTTGCACATTCACAGGGGGCAGACTTTTGCCCACTTCTCCTACACGTTTCATCCGACTGAGTTAAGACTTGGCCTGGACCATGTCAAGACCTGAGCCAACGACAGGGGGAAAAATTTTGACTTTTCGAAATACTATATGATGAGGGCGGGGCATCAAAATTTGTGTTTCGCAATGAAAAAGGATATGCTTGATAACTCCCCGGTATATGCTCCAAAAAATCCCAAACTTGACATGTATGTTTATCGTCAAGGCCTGAAGTTATCTCTATGACAACATTCAGTTATATATGCAGCGCCACCTAGCCCTTGAGGCATAAAAAAAAAATACCCCACATACGGTATTTTGTACAAAAAATGTAAACTCATTCTAAGTGTGATAACTAAGTCATTTATGAATATTCTTTTAGTTTCCACCACTCAAAATGTTCACTGGCATCAGACTTATCCAAACATATATATATTTTTATTTATTTTTGATAGCCTCTATGGACATTAAAAGCAATATCGTGAATGAAGGATATGCTTAATAACTCCACGGTACATGCTCCAAAAAAAAATCCCACACTTGACATGTATGCTTATAATCAAGGCCTGAAGGTATCTCTATGACAACATTCAGTTATAAATACAGCGCCACCTAGCCCTTGAGGCTTATATATAAAAAAAAAAAAAATACCCCACATACGGTATTTTGTACAAAAAATGTACACTCATTCTAAGTGTGATAACTAAGTCATTTATGAATATTCTTTTAGTTTCCACCACTCAAATTGTTCACTGGCTTCACACCGATCCAAACGTATGTACGTTTCCATTTTGTTTTATTCATTTTTGATTGCCCCTTTGGACAATAAAAGTAACATTGTGCAATGAGTACAACGAGCGATGATGTGTATATACACTTTTACAAAAAAATACCAATCAGGGCAACTCATTGCCTAAAAATAAAAAAGGACGCTGATTTTTGCAGGTCTTAACAATCACCAAAACCCGTTGAGCTTGACACACACACTGGCAAAAAAATATTCTACATGTAAACGTTTATTATGCCATTTTCAAAGAAATTTTGCTTCCAATATGCCAGTACCCCAACGTGCCAGTACCCCAACGTGCAAGTACCCCAACGTGCAAGGACCCCAACGTGGCCCGGGCTGCGAGGGCCCTTTATAGCTGCTCGCAGCTCTAGTTAACTTTTGTTATTGATGATTTTCTTGCATTAATTGGAGGGGAATTAGCTCAAATGGTAGAGCACTTGCTTCGTATGCGAGAGGTAGTGGGATCGATACCCACGTTCTCCATTTGAATTTTGCCTGCTCGTTAACTTTTGTTGGCTTTGATTTTTTTCTTGCAGTAATTGAGGGGAATTAGCTCAAATGAAAGAGCGCTCGCTGAGCATGTGAGAGGTAGTGAGATTGATGCCCACATTCTCCATTTGGATTTTGCCTGCTCGTTAAATTTTGCTTTGCATGCGAGAGGTAGTGGGATCAATGCCCACATTCTCCAACTGCATTTTGACTGCTCGTTAACTTTTATTGTTGTTGCTTTTGGTGATTTTCTTGTGTGAGTTAGAGGGGAATTACCTCAAATGGTAGAGCGCTCGCTTTGCATGCGAGAGGTAGTGGGATCAATTCCCACATTCTCCAGTTGGATTTTGCCTGCTCGTTAACTTTTTGTTGTTGTTTTTGGTGATTTTGTACTGTGAGTTGAAGGGGAATTAGCTCAAATTGTAGAGTGCTCGCTTAGCATGTGAGAGGTAGTGGGATCGATGCCCACGTTCTCCATTTGGATTTTGCCTGCTCGTCAACTTTTGTTGTTGTTGGTTTTTGGTGATTTTCTTGTGTGAGTTACAGGAGAATTAGCTCAAATGGTAGAGAGCTTGCTTCGTATGCGAGAGGTAGTGGGATCGATGCCCACGTTCTCCATTTTGATTTGCCTGCTCGTTAACTTTTGTTGTTTTTAGTGATTTTCTTGTATGAATTGCAGGGGAAGTGGTTCAAATGGTAGAGCGCTCGTTTTAGCATGTGAGAGTTATTGGGGTAGATGCCCACATTCTCCATTTGGATTTTGCCTGCTCGTTAACTTTTATTGTTCTTTTTGTTGTTTTTGACCTGTAAGCTAAAGGGGAATTAGCTCAAATGGTAGAGCGCTTGCTTAGCGTGCGAGAGGTAGTGGGATCGATACCCACATTCTCCATTTGGGTTTTGCCTGGTCGTTAACTTTTATTGTTGTTGTTTTTGGTGATTTTCTTGTATGCTTTGCAGGGGAAGTAGTTCAAATGGTAGAATGCTCACTTAGCGTTTGTGGGATCGATGCCCACGTTCTCCATTTGGATTTTGCCTGCTCGTTAACTTTTGTTGTTGTTGTTTTTGGTGATTATCTCTTTTGAGCTGCAGGGGAATTAACTCAAATGGTAGAGCGCTTGCTTTGCATGCGAGAGGTCGTGGGATGAATGCCCACATTCTCAAATTGGATTTTGCCTGCCCGTTAACTTGTTGTTGTTATTGTTTTTGGTGATTTTCTTCTATGAGTTGAAGGGAAATTAGCTCAAATGGTAGAGCATGCGAGAGGTAGTGGGATCGATGCCCACATTCTCCATTTGGATTTTGCCTGCTCGTTAAGTTTTGTTGTTCTTTTTGGTGATTTTCTTTTGTGAGTTAAAGGGGAGTGAGCTCACATGGTTGAGCGCTTGCTTCGCATGGGACAGGTAGTCGGATCGATACCCATATTCTCCATTTGGAGTTTGCCTGTTCGTTAACTTTTATTGTTTTTTGTGATTATGTTCTGAGTTGCAGGGGAATTAGCTCAAATGGTAGAGCGCTCGCTTAGCATGCGGGAGGTAGTGGGATCGATGCCCACATTCTCCAATTTGATTTTGCCTGCTCGTTAACTTGTTGTTGTTGTTGTTTTTGGTGATTTTCTTCTGTGAGTTGAAGGGGAATTAGCTCAAATGGTAGAGCGCTTGCATTGCATGCGAGAGGTAGTGGGATCGATGCCCACATTCTCCAACTGCATCTTGCCTGCTCGTTAACTTTTGTTGTTGTTGTTTTTGGTGATTTTCTTCTGTGAGTTGAAGGGGAATTAGCTCAAATGGTAGAGCGCTTGCTTTGCATGCGAGAGGTAGTGGGATCGATGCCCACATTCTCCAATAGGATTTTGCCTGCCCGTTAACTTGTTGTTGTTGTTTTTGGTGATTTTCTTCTATGAGTTGAAGGGGAATTAGCTCAAGTGGTAGAGCGCTCGCTTTGCATGTGTAAGGGAAATCGGTCCAATTAATTATTAAATCAATAATTGTTAATTATTAAATTAATAATCAATTGGCTCATTAATTGAAGGAGACTCAAACTTAATATTTAAATTAAGTTGAGCTTGCCTGCGGAGCACCACATCTCTTTTTGATAATTTTATCAGGATAACAGATGAGAACCTCGTTGAATCAGTCATTAAAATGAAGGTTGTGCCCTTACTACAATTTTGTGAGTTCTTTGTTCAGCTTAGAGGTCACTATAAATTGTTGAAACACACACACAGTAAACCAGGGGTTGAGTTTTGTGCACGTTTATTCTCTATCCTAGGTGGGATAATCTACTTAGAATTTAAAGAAGCAAAACTAACTACTATGATAGGAAATGAAACGAGAACTAAAATAATAAAAATAATCAAAGGAGAAGAAAAGAAGAAAAGAGAAACGGTCTTAACCAAGGTGATGGATTTCTTAAATCAAACCAACATGGGACCCACAATCAACCTAGTTTGCACCAATTTGTACTAGGGCGAAGGCCTGCAAAGTTGCACTTACAGATGGGGTTGGTCTGAGAAGCAGGACCCTGGATGGAGACTCGCCAAGCCCGTTTGAAGATAGAATGGAGAAGGTTCAGTTCAGGAGAGGGAGAGACAGGTCGTCCGGCTGGCCAACTGAGCGTCACGGGGTCAACCTGCTGGCTGGGAGAGGCCCTCTTGGTGAAGGCCTCAGCGTGCTTGGGAAAAGCACCATCCGTTGAGCCTTTGCAGGGACTAAAAGCAGCGTGTTTCGCTGCGCCTGTCGCTACACGCGATGGCTTCTGTGCGTTGCCGTGTGCTGGAGGTTAAGCTAGCTGGGCTAGCCCTTTGTCTGGCAGCCGCGCCGATGGAGACCAGGAAGGAGCCAAGGAGCAGCGAAGAAGCGGGAGCCAAAGAGCAGCGGAAGAGAGAGCGGAAGAGAGAGAGCAGCACGCAGGGAGCGTGCTTTTAAATTGGGAAGGCGGCGGCCTCCACACCAGGGGGGCCGGTTGAGACCACAGTGGAAAGTTACCAGCTGGGGGAGGTTTTTGGTTGACTAATCAGATTGAATCTGGATCCCATGTTTGTTGAGATTCTAAGGTCAGAATTCAATCAATGCAACACATACAATTGAATACCTCAAATGAAATGTTACCTAGCTTACACTGTTAAAACGTGCATACACATGAAAGTTTAGTGGAGAATCTGCCACTGCAATGGAACATTTTCATGACATTTCATGGAGTCAACATTTCACAAATGGCAAACATAACATTTCATAATTCATTGTTCTGTTGCAAAATAAGAAAGTCAAGTTTCTAAGAAGGCTTTTACTGTCCTGATTTGTGTGTGTGTGCGCGTGCGCGTGTCAATCAGAGCATTTGTGGCTGTTTGTGGGGGATGGTCTTGTCCTCCCCACCCCCCACAGTGGCATGTTCAGGCCACAGGAGCTCAATTCCTTTGGAACTGAGGTTGCAAAAAGTTACAACCGGCCGATAATCGTTACACATGCGAGAGGTAGTGGGATGGATGCCCACATTCTCCAACTGCATTTTGCCTGCTCGTTAACTTTTATTGTCACAGCTTAGCTTAGATCGCGAGATGCTGTGACTATCGCGTGACCGGTAGCGAGACTGGGAAAATCTAACATGGCGGCGCTCTGCTGCTAAAATAGAATTAGCTTTATATTTCTAATTAAACCCAAATTTAATGATTAGATAAATTCGATTTTTTTCTTTTCTAAGAAAGATCGGAAATATTATCCAGTGTGGACGACCTCGAACGTTTTATTGACGATTATTTTTATAGCTGCGCGATGGATGATCTGGCGGCTAGTCGGGATAATCCTTCGAAAAAAAAAAGGAAAAATGACTCGTCAACAGACACGGACGATTTAGCAACCGCCGACGTATCGGTGAGTATGCTGGATTCCATAAATAAAAAACTTGACGTCCTCTGTCTTATCCGCGAGTACGTCAAAGAATTAAAGGCAAGTTTGGAATTCGTTAGCCAACAGGTAAGCGATCTCCAACGCGATAACTCCGAGCTACGCTCCTCTCTCGTCGCTGTCACAGCCGAGTTGGAGACGATTAAAAAGGAAAATAAAATGCTAAAGGAAACGGTCTTAGATGTTCAATCCCGTAGTATGCGGGAAAATCTAATATTCTCAGGTATATCCGAAAATTCTCCAGATAATCCAGAGAGTGAGATAAAAAAATTCATGACATCATCGCTAAAGATCCCACAGGAGACGGTAAATAATATCTCTTTTCACCGTGTACACCGGCTCGGAGCTCGTAAGGGCAATAAGCCCCGTCCTATTATTGCTAAGTTCGAACATTTTAAACATAAAGAATTGGTAAAAAGTAAAGGACGGGAGCTCAAAGGGACATCTTTCGGGATGAATGATCAATTCCCAAGAGAGATAAACGAGCGGCGAAAAGTACTGTTTCCTATAATGAAACAAAATAGACAGGAGGGTAAACGGACTTCGATGGTCGTTGATAAATTATATATCGACGGCCAGCTATTCCGAAACCCAACCTCGACCCCTTGGCTGTTCTAACTGACAATTGGTAGAGCCGGGCATTGTGTGATTATTTGACGTATGTATATGTATATGTATGTGTATGTATATGTGTATATATGTATATATATGTATATGTATATGTATGTATATGTATATGTATGGATAATGGGTTATGAAATAGAATATGAATTTATATTATGCATAGGCTATATAGTAATAATAATAATAATAATAATAATAATAATAATAATAATAATAATAATAATAATAATAATAATAATAATATAAAAATATATTCTTAAAAAAAAATTAATAATAATAATAATAATCTCGCTTAGGTCACCATTTACTGGTGTATTGTTATGTTGAATCCCCCACAGATTTCCTTCACACTCACTTCCCCCCCACGTTTCTTCACTATTATACTTATCTACTTTCTATCTCTCTCTTTATATAAATTATATAAATTGCCTAATTACTCTTTTGCTATCCTACAATATGTTAATATTAATAAGCAGCTTATATAGATGTATACATAAGACTGAGTCTATATTGCTTGTATGCAGAAATTAGTTCTGGTCTCCTGGAATGTGTGTGGCGCTCGCTCCCAGGCAAAAAGAATAAAAATTTTAGACCATCTCTCAAAATTTAAGGCAGATATTTGTCTCCTACAAGAAACCCACTTACAAAAATCAGAAGAAAAATTATTTATAGATAAAAATTTTAGTCAAGTTTACTCTGCCTCCTATAATAGTAGACAAAGAGGTGTCTCTATACTTATACATAAGAATTTATTCTTTACTCTAAATAATATAGTAACAGATTTAGAGGGCCGATATATTATTATCCAGGTAACTATATTTAATAAAGTATATACAATTGGTAATTTATATGCCCCAAATAATGATGACCCTGATTTTTTCCATGAATTTTTCTCTCGGTTACTCGATTTAGCAACAAATTCTACTATTATTATTGGAGGTGATTTTAACACGGTCTTGAACCCGTTAATAGATCGTTCTAATAATACGATATATACAAGGCGATTACGATCCGCTAAAGTAATAGATGAATATATGGAGGATTTTGGCCTCAGCGATGGCTGGAGACTTCAAAACCCAACTAAGAAGGAATTTACTTTCTTCTCTGCTGTGCACCGATCATTCTCAAGAATTGATTTTTTCCTTACAAATAATTCTATTGTTGATAAAACTGCTATAAAAATACATTCTATAATTATAAGTGATCATGCACCAGTCTCCCTCACTCTACAAATTGACTCTACCTTTAAACCTCCCCCGATATGGCGTTTTAACATCTCATTACTGAAAGACGTAGAGTTTGATAAAATTATTAGAAGGGAGTGGGCAGATTTTTTGGAAATAAATGACTCTCCAAATATATCTCCATCTCTTCTCTGGGAAGCAGGGAAAGCGGTAATTAGAGGGAAAATTATATCATATTCAACTTATAAAAAGAAACAGGATCAAAAATTAGAAAAATACCTGGAAGATAAAATTAAACAACTAACGGATGAATATGTATTAAACCCAAATAATCAAATATGGATAGAACTACAGAATATAAAAATACAGTTAGATAACATGTTATCTAAAAAGACAGAGTTTATAATACAACAGTTGAGATATAATAATTTTGAACATAATAATAAATCAGGTAAATTCCTGGCAAATCAACTTCAACGGAATCGGGAAAAATCTCTTATAACGGCTATTAAAGATATAAATGGTGAATGCACACAATCACCAGAAGAAATTAACCATATTTTTTATAACTATTATCGAAATCTATACACAGAAATTAATAGACCTAACCCTGAATATATTGAGGGATTCCTAAACAGCTTAAATATACCTCAGTTATCTATTGAACATAAAGATATTCTCGATACCCCGCTTACTATAGATGAGTTGTATCGTGCTTTAGACAGTATGCCTAATGGCAGAGCACCTGGTCCAGACGGCTTTCCGGCTATATTTTTTAAACATTTCTGGTTAATGTTTGCTCCATTATTTCTAAGAGTAGTAACTGAAATTAAAAGTAAAGGTGATATACGTCAAGATATGAATATAGCAGCAATTAAACTTTTATTAAAGCCAGAAAAAGACCCTACCCTCCCGTCAAGTTACCGACCGATATCACTAATTAATACCGATATTAAAATTATCGCTAAGGCATCTCGATTAGAGACGGTAATCTCGACAATTATTCATAGTGATCAAACAGGTTTTATTAAAGGTCGTCATTCTACTAATAATATTAGGAGACTCTTTAACTTGATTAGTATGTCACAGCGGTATGATAAAAAGGCAGTTGTTATTTCGCTGGATGCAGAAAAAGCATTCGATAAAGTTAACTGGTCCTTCCTCTTTGCTGTCTTAAATAAATTCGGCTTCGGGGAGTCATTCATTCAATGGGTCTCAATATTATATGATTCTCCTAAAGCTACAGTTACTACTAATGGGATTACATCACAGAGTTTTACTTTACAAAGGGGAACAAGACAAGGGTGCCCAATGTCTCCTTTATTATTTGCTATATTTATTGAGCCGCTTGCATTAGCCATACGTCAGGATAGACGGATCCAAGGAATCCACTCCGGGACAATAGAACATAAAATTAATCTATATGCCGATGATATATTACTCTATTTAGAAGAACCTGCTATCTCGCTAGGGGAAGCATTTAAATTAATAACTAAATTCTCTCACTTATCAGATTACTCTATTAACTGGACAAAATCAACATTATTACCTATTACAGAAAATTCATGGAATCCTACAAGTCAGGATCCACACTACTCCTTTCCTACAGGTAATTTAAAATACTTAGGTGTTAAAATTTCACCTAAGTTAACTGAATTAACTTCTTTAAATTTTTCACCATTATTGGATAGTATCCGTAGTGACCTGGAGCGCTGGAATAATCTTCCGATCTCTTTAATAGGACGGATAGCTACTATAAAAATGAAAGTTTTACCAAAGATTAATTATTTATTTTCAATGATTCCATTTAAACCTACGTCTAACTGGTTCCAATCGCTGGACTCTGCTATCATAAAATTCTATTGGAATAAAAAAAAAGCCAAAATTAGTCTATCTACTCTTCAGGAAAGTAAATCTAAAGGAGGTTTAGAGGCACCAAACTTTATGTACTATTATTTAGCTAATCAACTACAATATCTTGTGCTATGGACACAACCCAACAGAGATACTAACTGTTGGTTGGAATTGGAGCAGAAGGATTGTAATAATCTTAGACTGTCAGATTTACTCTTTATTACAAAATCAATAAGACGACATAATTGTTTTAAAAACCCAATGATAGCCGCCACCCTGACTGCCTGGTGGAAGGCATTAGAAATTACAAACTCCCAATTGGCGCCCTGTGGGCTCTCTCCCATTTGGCATAACCCCGACTTTCAACTTAATAATCAGTCGTTCCATTTAAGCCTATGGGAGCAGAAAGGAATTACACACCTTCATCATCTTTTCTCAGATAATAAGTTTATATCGTATACAAACTTGGTCCAGAAATATGAAATAAAAAAGGGAAATTTCTTACATTATCTGCAAGTTAAAAATATGGTTAAGAAACAAATCCCAACACTTCAGGATACGCTCCAACTGCCTGTCTTAGCTAAAGATATTATAAAGCTTTCTCCAACAACAATAAAGAAAATATCAAAAATATATAAGTTATTTTTATACACAAATAAAACGTATTTACCGACTTTAAAATGGGAAAAAGACTTGTCTATAGTTCCGGAACCAGACTTTTGGACCCAAATCTGTGAAAATGTATTAAAAATGACCAAACAGACAAATTTGCAACTTATCCAATATAAGATACTTCATAGAACATATATTACACAATATATGATGAAAAAAATGGGACTCTCTGACTCCGACATTTGTCTCCAGTGCTCACAAAACACTGCCGATACTTATCTTCATGCTTTATGGTCATGTACTCCAGTGCTGCATTTCTGGACTAAAATCTTGGAAAAGCTCGCTGATATATTAAACTGTAGGCTTCCTTTATCTCCAAGATTGTGTTTACTAGGTGACTTAACAATAACTGAGCGACCATGTAAACAATCTCAATCTATATGTATAGCCCTTACTATTGCTAAAAAAATAATCCTTGTCAATTGGAAAAATAAACAATCTCTAAATATCGACCACTGGTTAAACTTACTAATAAATTATATCTCAATGGAAAAAATCTCTGCCTTAAATAAAAATCAAGTATCAAGATTTAAACAAATATGGTCTATGTACATAGAATATTTTAATCTCAATTTGGCAACTTAATCCTGCCAAGATTCTGCCTGTTAACGAGAGCCACCACATCGTTACAACTTCTGTTTTCGCTGCTTCTGTATTTGGTATTTTGTATCTGATTGTTTTTATTTTTATATAGTCAGGAACCTAGTTGCTGCTAGTGGGCTCGAGCATACCACACTATACGACACTATACTCATTAACTCCTTAAGATCTATTTCTAGTGGGCACTAAGCATCAACACTTGGTGTTACTGCATGCTAATTAGTCAATTTTCTTGACGCCGTCCCCTGTGGTCGGGCGGGGGTGGTTCTGCCCCCCCCCCCCCCCCGTTGTCTGCTCGGTGGCGGTTGAGTCTTGGCCGCTCCCTGGGCCCCCTGTGGGGTGCGGTGTTGGGGTGCTTCCCCTGGTGCCCGGGGCGGTGCCGTCCCGGCGCGGTCCGCTGCTCCGTGCCCGGCGGCGCGGTTCGGGGTGGGTGGGCCTCCGGTGTGCCCCGTGGTTCCCCCTTCCTCCCCCCCGTCGCCTCTCCCTCCTCGCCTCCTCCCGCCCATCCTCCTCTGCCTCCCGGTCCCTTTTCCCTTGTCGCCCTCCCTCCTCCCCCCCCCCCCCCCCCCCCCCCTCCTGCCCTGCAGCCGCCCTTTCGCCTTCTTGTCGTCTTCTCCCCGCTCCCCCCCCCCTTCCCTGTCTGCCCTGCGGCCCCTCCCTCTCCCTGGGCCTGGGGCTCCCTCCCCGGCCCGGGCGTCGGGCTCCGGGGGCCGGGCGAGGGTTTGGGGCCTGCCCCACTCCGGTAGAACTCCTGGCGCCCCGGGCGGGCTCCGGTGGCCGGTGGGCTGTCCGGTAGCCCTGCTGCGCTGGCTGTCTGCCCATTGTGGTGCCGGGTGGATGAGGTGGGGGGCGGGTGGGGGTGGGGGTGCTGGGGGGCGGGCGTGCCACCTACACCCGCCGGGTTGGGTGAGGCCCCGCTGGTCGCTCCTCTTACTCACTTCACTAGCTTGCACTATACACTTTGTAAATATACACATAGGGCACACAACACATTTCTTGGTTGGGTGGGGAAGGGTGGAAACACCGTCTTCACCCTTCAACTCCCCTCCAATTTTAATGCACCTCACGTCCAAGGGGAGGGGTGAGTTGGGGCGGGGAGCCATCAGAGGGGATGGACTGCAGTGCCTGGCAGCGCTGTGGTCCCCCCCATTTGTGTCCCTGCCCCACCACTTTGTCCCTCCATTCCCTTTTTTAATGCACCACACATATACATATTCATTTTTTTGGGGGGGATACGGGTGTGTCGGAGTAGGGGAAATTTTTTCCCTCTGCTCCGACTCACCTGCTCCCAATTTTAATGCACCACACGCACACACTTGTATATACACTGGGTGGGGCCACATTCACGGTGTAAGGGTAGAGCTCGCCAGTCGGCGAGCTGGCGGACTCAGTAACAGGGTTAGGTGTCACTAGTACTCTGGCGTGACGACCGGGGCCTCTCCCCACCGGGCTCGGTGTTCTGGTGTTCCGCCTTCTCCCCTGGTGCTTCCTCCTCTGCTTCCCCCCTCCCGCCGCTGTGCAAATCTCGCGCGGCTGGAGGTGGGGTGGGCACATCTTCCCTCTCTGCGCTGCTGCCCGGTGCCGGTTTCCGGGGGGGGGTGGGGGGTTCTCGCGGGGGGCCGGGTTCGCGGGGGGGGGGGCGGCGGCCGTCGGGGGGGGGGGGGGGGCGGCTTGTTTGGGGGGTGGCGGAGGTATTGGGTGCTGGGGGTCGGGGTGTGTTCGGGGGTTTGGGGGTCGGGGGTGGTGGGGCCTGGGTCGTGGTGGATGGCGGGTTTGGGTGGGGTGCGGGGGGGGTCGTGGGGGGATGGGGGCTGGGGACCGGTGGGGCGCTGTGGGGGCCCGCTGGGCCTCGTTCTGCGGCCTTGGGCTCGGGGGTGTGGGCCGGGGCTGGGGCGGGGGTGTTCCGGGTGTCTGGGTCGGCTCGCCGACCGGTGTCCGCTCGGGTGGCTTGGGGGTGGCCTTGGTGCTGCCGCGGCCTGGGGATTCCGGGGGGGGGGGGGGGGGGGGGGGGGGAGTGCTCGCTTTGCTGGACCGCGGTTGACGGCTTCTTTCTTTGGTGGTGGTCCTTATGCATGCCAGATCCGTCGCACCAGCATCTACTGAAACTCAACAGAAGTACCCTCTCCCTCCCACAGCCCCTTGAATCAGTTGGCGCTGGTGTCTGTGGTTCTCACTTTGCTTTATCTATCCTTCCCTCCTTCCTCTCTTTAGTTTTTCCTCTGGTCACTTGAGATCTTAATTTATTAGAAGTATGAGGTTTCTGGGGTTGGCATAAGACTCTGGTTTTGTAACCACGCAGGAGGGGTCTTGTTGGTGCTGGACTTCACTTTGATGGATTGGATGTACTGGCTTCTATGGATCTCACTCTGCCTTATCGATCCTTCCCTCCTTCCTCTCTTTAGTTTTTCCTCTGGTCTCTTGAGATCTCGCTAAATTTGCTGGAATTTAGAGGCTTCCGGGGTTGGCGTAAGACTCTGATTTTGTAATCATGGGGAAGGCAGGAAGTGTTTGGTCGGTGCTGGATTTCACTTTGATTTACCTTTCTTTTCTCTTTATTTCTTTTTTTTTCTGACCTTTTCTCTGGTCTCCTGACCATTTAAACCTCACGACTCTGGCAAGATTCTGAAGTACCTGGTTAAGGCGAAGGGTAATGGGATATTTATAAGGTTTTAGGTGAATGAATGAGTATAAATTTATACGTATTTGCACGCACGCACACGCACGCACGCACGCGCACGCACGCAAACGCACGCACGCAAACGCACGCACGCAAACGCACGCACACATACACACAAAAATAAATAAATAAAATAAATAAATAAATAAAAAATTAAAAAAAAAGAGCAATGATGACAAGACGTTGAATCGGTAAGACTACCGAATGAACAATTCTGAGCTCTTAAAAAAAAAAAAAAAAAAAAAATTATTGTTTTTTGTGATTATCTTCTGAGTTGCAGGGGAATTAGCTCAAATGGTAGAGCGCTCGTTTAGCATGTGAGAGGTAGTGGGATCAATGTCCACATTCTCCAATTGGATTTTGCCTGCTCGTTAACTTGTTGTTGTTGTTGTTTTTGGTGATTTTCTTCTGTGAGTTGAAAGAAAATTAGCTCAAATGGTAGAGCGCTTGCTTTGCATCCGTGAGGTAGTGGGATCGATGCCCACATTCTCCAAATGGCTTTTGCCTGCCCTTTAACTTGTTTTTGTTTTTGGTGATTTTCTTCTATTAGTTGAAGGGGAATTAGCTCAAATGGTAAAGCGCTTGCTTTACATCCGAGAGGTAGTGGGATCGATGCCCACATTCTCCAAATGGATTTCGCCTGCCCATTAACTTGTTTTTGTTTTTGGTGATTTTCTTCTATGAGTTGAAGGGGAATTAGCTCAAATGGTAGAGCGCTCGCCTTAGCATGTGAGAGTTAGTGGGGTCGATGCCCACATTCTCCATTTGGATTTTTGCCTGCTCGTTAACTTTTGTTGTTCTTTTTGGTGATTTTGATCTGTAAGTTAAAGGGGAATTAGCTCAAATGGTAGAGCGCTTGCTTTGCATGCGAGAGGTAGTGGCATCGATACCCACATTGTCCATTTGGATGATGCCTGATCGTAACGTTTGTTGTTGTTTTTGGTGATTTTCTTGTATGCTTTGCAGGGGAAGTAGTTCAAATGGTAGAATGCTCGCTTAGCGTTTGTGGGATCGATGCCCACGTTCTCCATTTGGATTTTGCCTGCTCGTTAACTTTTGTTGTTGTTGTTTTTGGTGATCATCTTTTTTGAGCTGTAGGGGAATTAACTCAAATGGTAGAGCGCTCGCTTTGCATGCGAGAGGTAGTGGGATCGATACCCACATTCTCCATTTGAATTTTGCCTGATTGTAACGTTTGTTGTTGTTTTTGGTGATTTTCTTGTATGCTTTGCAGGGGAAGTAGCTCAAATGGTAGAGCGCTTGGTTTGCATGCGAGAGGTCGTGGGATGAATGCCCACATTCTCAAATTGGATTTTGCCTACCCGTTAACTTGTTGTTGTTGTTGTTTTTGGTGATTTTCTTCTATGAGTTGAAGGGAAATTAGCTCAAATGGTAGAGCATGCGAGAGGTAGTGGGATCGATGCCCACATTCTCCATTTGGATTTTGCCTGCTCGTTAAGTTTTGTTGTTCTTTTTGGTGATTTTCTTTTGTGAGTTAAAGGGGAATTAGATCAAATGGTAGAGCCCTTGCTTCGCATGCGAGAGGGAGTGGGATTGATGCCCACATTCTCCATTTGGATTTTACCTGATCGTAATGTTTGTTGTTGTTGTTTTTGGTGATTTTCTTTTGTGAGTTAAAGGGGAATTAGCTCAAATGGTTGAGCGCTTGCTTCGCATGCGACAGGTAGTCGGATCGATACCCACATTCTCCATCTGCATTTTGCCTGCTCGTTAACTTGTTGTTGTTGTTTTTGGTGATTTTCTTCTATGAGTTGAAGGGGAATTAGCTCAAATGATAGAGCGCTCGCTTTAGCATGTGAGAGTTGGGGGGTCGATGCCCACATTCTCCATTTGGATTTTTGCCTGCTCGTTAACTTTTGTTGTTCTTTGTAATTATCATCTGAGTTGCAGGGGAATTAGCTCAAATGGTAGAGCGCTCGTTTAGCATGCGAGAGGTAGTGGGATCGATGCCCACATTCTCCAATTGGATTTTGCCTGCTCGTTAACTTGTTGTTGTTGTTGTTTTTGGTGATTTTCTTCTGTGAGTTGAAAGAGAATTAGCTCAAATGGTAGAGCGCTTGCTTTGCATCCGAGAGGTAGTGGGATTGATGCCCACATTCTCCAATTGGATTTTGCTTGCCCTTTAACTTGTTGTTTTTGTTTTTGGTGATTTTCTTCTATGAGTTGAAGGGGAATTAGCTCAAATGGTAAAGCGCTCGCTTTGCATGTGAGAGGTAGTGGGATAGATGCCCACATTCTCCAATTGGATTTTGCCTGCTCGTTAACTTGTTGTTGTTGTTTTTGGTGATTTTCTTCTATGAGTTGAAGGGGAATTTGCTCAAATGATAGAGCGCTCGCTTTAGCATGTGAGAGTTGGGGGGTCGATGCCCACATTCTCCATTTGGATTTTTGCCTGCTCGTTAACTTTTGTTGTTCTTTGTGGCGATTTTGATCTGTAAGTTAAAGGGGAATTAGCTCAAATGGTAGAGCGCTTGCTTTACATGCGAGAGGTAGTGGCATCGATGCCCACATTTTCCATTTGGATGAAGCCTGATCGTGACGTTTGTTGTTGTTTTTGGCGATTTTCTTGTATGCTTTGCAGGGGAAGTAGTTCAAATGGTAGAATGCTCGCTTAGCGTTTGTGGGATCGATGCCCACGTTCTCCATTTGGATTTTGCCTGCTCGTTAACTTTTGTTGTTGTTGTTTCTGGTGATTAGCTTTTTTGAGCTGCAGGGGAATTAACTCAAATGGTAGAGCGCTTGCTTTGCCTGTGAGAGGTAGTGGGATCGATGCCCACATTCTCCATTTGAATTTTGCCTGATCGTAACGTTTGTTGTTGTTTTTGGTGATTTTCTTGTATGCTTTGCAGGGGAAGTAGCTCAAATTGTACAGCGCTTGCTTTGCATGCGAGAGGTCGTGGGATGAATGCCCACATTCTCAAATTGGATTTTGCCTGCTCGTTAACTTTTGTTGTTGTTTTTGGTGATTTTCTTGTGTGAGGTAAAGGAGAATTAGCTCAAATGGTAGAGCGCTTGCTTCGTATGCGAGAGGTAGTGGGATCGATGCCCACGTTCTCCGTTTTGATTTGCCTGCTCGTTAACTTTTGTTGTTTTTAGTGATTTTCTTGTATGAATTGCAGGGGAAGTGGTTCAAATGGTAGAGCGCTCGTTTTAGCATGTGAGAGTTATTGGGGTAGATGCCCACATTCTCCATTTGGATTTTGCCTGCTCGTTAACTTTTATTGTTCTTTTTGTTGTTTTTGATCTGTAAGTTAAAGGGGAATTAGCTCAAATGGTAGAGCGCTTGCTTAGCGTGCGAGAGGTAGTGGGATCGATACCCACATTCTCCATTTGGATTTTGCCTGGTCGTTAACTTTTATTGTTGTTGTTTTTGGTGATTTTCTTGTATGATTTGCAGGGGAAGTAGTTCAAATGGTAGAATGATCGCTTAGCGTTTGTGGGATCGATGCCCACGTTCTCCATTTGGATGATGCCTGATCGTGACGTTTGTTGTTTTTGGTGATTTTCTTGTATGCTTTGCAGGGGAAGTAGTTCAAATGGTAGAATGCTCACTTAGCGTTTGTGGGATCGATGCCCACGTTCTCCATTTGGATTTTGCCTGCTCGTTAACTTTTGTTGTTGTTGTTTTTGGTGATTATCTCTTTTGAGCTGCAGGGGAATTAACTCAAATGGTAGAGCGCTCGCTTTGCATGCGAGAGGTAGTAGGATTGATGCCCACATTCTCCATTTGAATTTTGCCTGATCGTAACGTTTGTTGTTGTTTTTGGTGATTTTCTTGTATGCTTTGCAGGGGAAGTAGCTCAAATGGTAGAGCGCTTGCTTTGCATGCGAGAGGTCGTGGGATGAATGCCCACATTCTCAAATTGGATTTTGCCTGCCCGTTAACTTGTTGTTGTTATTGTTTTTGGTGATTTTCTTCTATGAGTTGAAGGGAAATTAGCTCAAATAGTAGAGCATGCGAGAGGTAGTGGGATCGATGCCCACATTCTCCAATTGGGTTTTGCCTGCTCGTTAAGTTTTGTTGTTCTTTTTGGTGATTTTCTTTTGTGATTTAAAGGGGAGTTAGCTCAAATGGTTGAGCGCTTGCTTCGCATGGGACAGGTAGTCGGATCGATACCCATATTCTCCATTTGGATTTTGCCTGCTCGTTAAGTTTTGTTGTTCTTTTTGGTGATTTTCTTTTGTGAGTTAAAGGGGAATTAGATCAAATGGTAGAGCGCTTGCTTTGCATGCGAGAGGGAGTGGGATTGATGCCCACATTCTCCATTTGGATTTTACCTGCTCGTAATGTTTGTTGTTGTTGTTTTTGGTGATTTTCTTTTGTGCGTTAAAGGGGAATTAGCTCAAACGGTTGAGCGCTTATTTCGCATGCGCAAGGTAGTGGGATCGATACCCACATTCTCCATTTGGATTTTGCCTGGTCGTTAACTTTTATTGTTGTTGTTTTTGGTGATTTTCTTGTATGATTTGCAGGGGAAGTAGTTCAAATGGTAGAATGATCGCTTAGCGTTTGTGGGATCGATGCCCACGTTCTCCATTTGGATGATGCCTGATCGTGACGTTTGTTGTTTTTGGTGATTTTCTTGTATGCTTTGCAGGGGAAGTAGTTCAAATGGTAGAATGCTCACCTAGCGTTTGTGGGATCGATGCCCACGTTCTCCATTTGGATTTTGCCTGCTCGTTAACTTTTGTTGTTGTTGTTTTTGGTGATTATCTCTTTTGAGCTGCAGGGGAATTAACTCAAATGGTAGAGCGCTCGCTTTGCATGCGAGAGGTAGTAGGATTGATGCCCACATTCTCCATTTGAATTTTGCCTGATCGTAACGTTTGTTGTTGTTTTTGGTGATTTTCTTGTATGCTTTGCAGGGGAAGTAGCTCAAATGGTAGAGCGCTTGCTTTGCATGCGAGAGGTCGTGGGATGAATGCCCACATTCTCAAATTGGATTTTGCCTGCCCGTTAACTTGTTGTTGTTATTGTTTTTGGTGATTTTCTTCTATGAGTTGAAGGGAAATTAGCTCAAATAGTAGAGCATGCGAGAGGTAGTGGGATCGATGCCCACATTCTCCAATTGGGTTTTGCCTGCTCGTTAAGTTTTGTTGTTCTTTTTGGTGATTTTCTTTTGTGATTTAAAGGGGAGTTAGCTCAAATGGTTGAGCGCTTGCTTCGCATGGGACAGGTAGTCGGATCGATACCCATATTCTCCATTTGGATTTTGCCTGCTCGTTAAGTTTTGTTGTTCTTTTTGGTGATTTTCTTTTGTGAGTTAAAGGGGAATTAGATCAAATGGTAGAGCGCTTGCTTCGCATGCGAGAGGGAGTGGGATTGATGCCCACATTCTCCATTTCGATTTTACCTGCTCGTAATGTTTGTTGTTGTTGTTTTTGGTGATTTTCTTTTGTGCGTTAAAGGGGAATTAGCTCAAACGGTTGAGCGCTTATTTCGCATGCGCAAGGTAGTGGGATCGATGCACACATTCTCCAATTGGGCTTTGCCTGCCCTTTAACTTGTTGTTGTTTTTGGTGATTATCTTCTTTGAGTTGAAGGGGAATTAGCTCAAATGGGTGCGCGCTCGCTTTGCATGCGAGAGGTAGTGGGATTGATGCCCACATTCTCCGATTGGAATGTGCTTGCTCATTAACTTTTGTTGTTTTTGATTATTTTCTTGCATTTATTGGAGGGGAATTAGCTCAAATGGTAGAGCGCTCGATTTGCATGCGAGAGGTAGTGTGATCGAAGCCCACATTCTACAGTTGAATTCTACCTGGTCATGTTTGTTGTTGTTGTTTTTGGTGATTTTCTTTTGTGAGTTAAAGGGGAATTTGCTCAAATGGTAGAGCGCTTGCTTCGCATGCGTGAGGTAGTGGGATCGATGCCCACATTCTCCATTTGGATTTTACCTGCTCGTAATGTTTGTTGTTGTTGTTTTTGGTGATTTTCTTTTGTGAGTTAAAGGGGAATTAGCTCAAATGGTAGAGCGCTTGCTTTGCATGTGAGAGGTAGTGGGATCGATGCCCACATTCTCCCATTGGATTTTGCCTGTTCGTTAACTTTTATTGTTTTTTGTGATTATGTTCTGAGTTGCAGGGGAATTAGCTCAAATGGTAGAGCGCTCGCTTAGCATGCGGGAGGTAGTGGGATCGATGCCCACATTCTCCAATTTGATTTTGCCTGCTCGTTAACTTGTTGTTGTTGTTGTTTTTGGTGATTTTCTTCTGTGAGTTGAAGGGGAATTAGCTCAAATGGTAGAGCACTTGCATTGCATGCGAGAGGTAGTGTGATCGATGCCCACATTCTCCAACTGCATCTTGCCTGCTCGTTAACTTTTGTTGTTGTTGTTTTTGGTGATTTTCTTCTGTGAGTTGAAGGGGAATTAGCTCAAATGGTAGAGCGCTTGCTTTGCATGCGAGCGGTAGTGGGATCGATGCCCACATTCTCCAATAGGATTTTGCCTGCCCGTTAACTTGTTGTTGTTGTTTTGGGTGATTTTCTTCTATGAGTTGAAGCGGAATTAGCTCAAGTGGTAGAGCGCTCGCTTTGCATGCGAGAGTTAGTGGGATCGATGCCCACATTCTCCAACTGCATTTTGCCTGCTCGTTAACTTTTATTGTTTTTTGTGATTATCTTCTGAGTTGCAGGGGAATTAGCTCAAATGGTAGAGCGCTCGTTTAGCATGTGAGAGTTAGTGGGATCAATGTCCACATTCTCCATTTGGATTTTTGCCTGATCGTAACGTTTGTTGTTGTTTTTGGTGATTTTCTTGTATGCTTTGCAGGGGAAGTAGTTCAAATGGTAGAATGCTCGCTTAGCGTTTGTGGGATCGATGCCCACGTTCTCCATTTGGATTTTGCCTGCTCGTTAACTTTTGTTGTTGTTGTTTTTGGTGATCATCTTTTTTGAGCTGCAGGGGAATTAACTCAAATGGTAGAGCGCTCGCTTTGCATGCGAGAGGTAGTGGGATCGATGCCCACATTCTCCATTTGAATTTTGCCTGATCGTAACGTTTGTTGTTGTTTTTGGTGATTTTCTTGTATGCTTTGCAGGGGAAGTAGCTCAAATGGTAGAGCGCTTGCTTTGCATGCGAGAGGTCGTGGGATTAATGCCCACATTCTCAAATTGGATTTTGCCTACCCGTTAACTTCTTGTTGTTGTTGTTTTTGGTGATTTTCTTCTATGAGTTGAAGGGAAACTAGCTCAAATGGTAGAGCATGTGAGAGGTAGTGGGATCGATGCCCACATTCTCCAATTGGATTTTGCCTGCTCGTTAAGTTTTGTTGTTCTTTTTGGTGATTTTCTTTTTTGAGTTAAAGGGGAATTAGCTCAAATGGTTGAGCGCTTGCTTCGCATGCGACAGGTAGTCGGATCGATACCCACATTCTCCATCTGCATTTTGCCTGTTCGTTAACTTGTTGTTGTTTTTGGTGATTTTCTTCTATGAGTTGAAGGGGAATTAGCTCAAATGAAAGAGCGCGTGCTTTAGCATGTGAGAGTTGGGGGGTCGATGCCCACATTCTCCATTTGGATTTTTGCCTGCTCGTTAACTTTTGTTGTTCTTTGTAATTATCATCTGAGTTGCAGGGGAATTAGCTCAAATGGTAGAGCGCTCGTTTAGCATGCGAGAGGTAGTGGGATCGATGCCCACATTCTCCAATTGGATTTTGCCTGCTCGTTAACTTGTTGTTGTTGTTGTTTTTGGTGATTTTCTTCTGTGAGTCGAAAGAGAATTAGCTCAAATGGTAGAGCGCTTGCTTTGCAAGCGAGAGATAGTGGGATCGATGCCCACATTCTCCAATTGGATTTTGCCTGCTCGTTAACTTTTGTTGTTGTTGTTTTTGGTGATTATCTTCTTGGAGTTGCAGGGGACTTAGCTCAAATGGTAGAGCGCTTGCTTTGCATGCGAGCGGTAGTGGGATCGATGCCCACATTCTCCAATTGGATTTTGCTTGCTCGTTAACTTTTGTTGTTCTTTTTGGTGATTTTGATCTGTAAGTTAAAGGGGTATTAGCTCAAATGGTAGAGCGCTCGCTTTGCATGCGAGAGGTAGTGGGATCGATGCCCACATTCTCCATTTGGATTTTGCCTGCTCGTTAACTTTTATTGTTCTTTTTGTTGTTTTTGATCTGTAAGTTAAAGGGGAATTAGCTCAAATGGTAGAGCGCTTGCTTAGCGTGCGAGAGGTAGTGGGAACGATACCCATATTCTCCATTTGGATTTTGCCTGGTCGTTAACTTGTTGTTGTTGTTGTTTTTGGTTATTTTCTTCTGTGAATTGAAGGGGAATTCGCTCAAATTGTAGAGCGCTTGCATTGCATGCGAGAGGTAGTGGGATCGATGCCCACGTTCTCCATTTGAATTTTGCCTGATCGTAACGTTTGTTGTTGTTTTTGGTGATTTTCTTGTATGCTTTGGAGGGGAAGTCGCTCAAATGGTAGAATGCTCGCTGAGCGTTTTTGGGATCGATGCCCACATTCTCCATTTGGATTTTGCCTGCTCGTTAACTTTTGTTGTTGTTGTTTTTGGTGATTAACTTCTTTGACCTGCAGGGGAATTAGCTCAAATGGTAGAGCGCTCGCTTTGCATGCAAGAGGTAGTGATATCGATGCCCACATTACCCAGTTGGATTTTGCCTGCTCGTTAACTTGTTGCTGTTGTTGTTTTTGTTTTTGGTGATTTTCTTCTATGAGTTGAAGGGGAATTAGCTCAAATGGTAAAACGCTCGCTTTGCATGTGAGAGGTAGTGGGATAGATGCCCACATTCTCCAATTGGATTTTGCCTGCTCGTTAACTTGTTGTTGTTGTTTTTGGTGATTTTCTTCTATGAGTTGAAGGGGAATTAGCTCAAATGATAGAGCGCTGGCTTTAGCATGTGAGAGTTGTGGGGTCGATGCCCACATTCTCCCTTTGGATTTTTGCCTGCTCGTTAACTTTTGTTGTTCTTTGTGGTGATTTTGATCTGTAAGTTTAAAGGGGAATTAGCTCAAATGGTAGAGCGCTTGCTTTGCATGCGAGAGGTAGTGGCATCGATGCCCACATTTTCCATTTGGATGATGGCTGATCGTGACGTTTGTTGTTGTTTTTGGCGATTTTCTTGTATGCTTTGCAGGGGAAGTAGTTCAAATGGTAGAATGCTCGCTTAGCGTTTGTGGGATCGATGCCCACGTTCTCCATTTGGATTTTGCCTGCTCGTTAACTTTTGTTGTTGTTGTTTTTGGTGATTATCGTTTTTGAGCTGCAGGGGAATTAACTCAAATGGTAGAGCGCTCGCTTTGCATGCGAGAGGTAGTGGGATCGATGCCCACATTCTCCATTTGAATTTTGCCTGATCGTAACGTTTGTTGTTGTTTTTGGTGATTTTCTTGTATGCTTTGCAGGGGAAGTAGCTCAAATTGTAGAGCGCTTGCTTTGCATGCGAGAGGTCGTGGGATGAATGCCCACATTCTCAAATTGGATTTTGCCTGCCCGTTAACTTGTTGTTGTTGTTTTTGGTGATTTTCTTGTATGAATTACAGGGGAAGTGGTTCAAATGGTAGAGCGCTCGCTTTAGCATGTGAGAGTTCGTAGGGTCGATTCCCACATTCTCCACTTGGATTTTGCCTGCTCGTTAACTTTTGTTGTTCTTTTTGGTGATTTTGATCTGTAAGGTAAAGGGGAATTAGCTCAAATGGTAGAGCATGCGAGAGGTAGTGGGATCGATGCCCACATTCTCCATTTGGATTTTGCCTGCTCGTTAACTTTTGTTGTTGTTTTTGGTGATTTTCTTGTATGAATTACAGGGGAAGTGGTTCAAATGGTAGAGCGCTCGCTTTAGCATGTGAGAGTTCGTAGGGTCGATGCCCACATTCTCCACTTGGATTTTGCCTGCTCGTTAACTTTTGTTGTTCTTTTTGGTGATTTTGATCTGTAAGGTAAAGGGGAATTAGCTCAAATGGTAGAGCGCTTGCTTAGCATGCAAGAGGTAGTGGGATCGATGCCCACATTCTCCATTTGGATTTTGCCTGGTCGTTAACTTTTATTGTTGTTGTTTTTGGTGATTTTCTTATATGATTTGCAGGGGAAGTAGTTCAAATGGAAGAATGCTCGCTTAGCGTTCGTGGGATCGATGCCCACATTCTCCACTTGGATTTTGCCTGCTCGTTAACTTTTGTTGTTCTTTTTGGTGATTTTGATCTGTAAGGTAAAGGGGAATTAGCTCAAATGGTAGAGCGCTTGCTTAGCATGCAAGAGGTAGTGGGATCGATGCCCACATTCTCCATTTGGATTTTGCCTGGTCGTTAACTTTTATTGTTGTTGTTTTTGGTGATTTTCTTATATGATTTGCAGGGGAAGTAGTTCAAATGGAAGAATGCTCGCTTAGCGTTCGTGGGATCGATGCCCACATTCTCCATTTGGATTTTGCCTGCTCGTTAACTTTTGTTGTTGTTGTTTTTGGTGATTATCTTCTTGGAGTTCCAGGGGACTTAGCTCAATTGGTAGAGCGCTTGATTTGCATGCAAGCGGTAGTGGGATCGATGCTCACATTCTTCAATTGGGTTTTGCTTGCTCGTTAACTTTTGTTGTTCTTTTTGGTGATTTTGATCTGTAAGTTAAAGGGGAATTAGCTTAAATGGTAGAGCGCTTGCTGAGCATGTGAGAGGTAGTGAAATTGATGCCCACATTCTCCATTTGGATTTTGCCTGCTCGTTAAGTTTTGTTGTTCTTTTTGGTGATTTTCTTTTGTGAGTTAAAGGGGAATTAGATCAAATGGTAGAGCCCTTGCTTCGCATGCGAGAGGGAGTGGGATTGATGCCCACATTCTCCATTTGGATTTTACCTGCTCGTAATGTTTGTTGTTGTTGTTTTTGGTGATTTTCTTTTGTGAGTTAAAGGGGAATTAGCTCAAATGGTTGAGCGCTTGCTTCGCATGCGACAGGTAGTCGGATCGATACCCACATTCTCCATCTGCATTTTGCCTGCTCGTTAACTTTTATTGTTTTTTGTAATTATCTTCTGAGTTGCAGGGGAATTAGCTCAAATGGTAGAGTGCTCGTTTAGCATGCGAGAGGTAGTGGGATCGATGCCCATATTCTCCAATTGGATTTTGCTTGCCCTTTAACTTGTTGTTTTTGTTTTTGGTGATTTTCTTCTATGAGTTGAAGGGGAATTAGCTCAATTGGTAAAGCGCTCGCTTTGCATGTGAGAGGTAGTGGGATAGATGCCCACATTCTCCAATTGGATTTTGCCTGCTCGTTAACTTGTTGTTGTTGTTTTTGGTGATTTTCTTCTATGAGTTGAAGGGGAATTAGCTCAAATGATAGAGCGCTGGCTTTAGCATGTGAGAGTTGTGGGGTCGATGCCCACATTCTCCCTTTGGATTTTTGCCTGCTCGTTAACTTTTGTTGTTGTTTTTGGTGATTTTCTTCTATGAGTTGAAGGGGAATTAGCTCAAATGATAGAGCGCTGGCTTTAGCATGTGAGAGTTGTGGGATCGATGCCCACGTTCTCCATTTGGATTTTGCCTGCTCGTTAACTTTTGTTGTTGTTGTTTTTGGTGATTATCTTTTTTGAGCTGCAGGGGAATTAACTCAAATGGTAGAGCGCTCGCTTTGCATGCGAGAGGTAGTGGGATCGATGCCCACATTCTCCATTTGAATTTTGCCTGATCGTAACGTTTGTTGTTGTTTTTGGTGATTTTCTTGTATGCTTTGCAGGGGAAGTAGCTCAAATTGTAGAGCGCTTGCTTTGCATGCGAGAGATCGTGGGATGAATGCCCACATTCTCAAATTGGATTTTGCCTGCCCGTTAACTTGTTGTTGTTGTTTTTGGTGATTTTCTTGTATGAATTACAGGGGAAGTGGTTCAAATGGTAGAGCGCTCGCTTTAGCGTGTGAGAGTTCGTAGGGTCGATTCCCACATTCTCCACTTGGATTTTGCCTGCTCGTTAACTTTTGTTGTTCTTTTTGGTGATTTTGATCTGTAAGGTAAAGGGGAATTAGCTCAAATGGTAGAGCATGCGAGAGGTAGTGGGATCGATGCCCACATTCTCCATTTGGATTTTGCCTGCTCGTTAACTTTTGTTGTTGTTTTTGGTGATTTTCTTGTATGAATTACAGGGGAAGTGGTTCAAATGGTAGAGCGCTCGCTTTAGCATGTGAGAGTTCGTAGGGTCGATGCCCACATTCTCCACTTGGATTTTGCCTGCTCGTTAACTTTTGTTGTTCTTTTTGGTGATTTTGATCTGTAAGGTAAAGGGGAATTAGCTCAAATGGTAGAGAGCTTGCTTAGCATGCAAGAGGTAGTGGGATCGATGCCCACATTCTCCATTTGGATTTTGCCTGGTCGTTAACTTTTATTGTTGTTGTTTTTGGTGATTTTCTTATATGATTTGCAGGGGAAGTAGTTCAAATGGAAGAATGCTCGCTTAGCGTTCGTGGGATCGATGCCCACATTCTCCATTTGGATTTTGCCTGCTCGTTAACTTTTGTTGTTGTTGTTTTTGGTGATTATCTTCTTGGAGTTCCAGGGGACTTAGCTCAAATGGTAGAGCGCTTGCTTTGCATGCGAGCGGTAGTGGGATCGATGCCCACATTCTCCAATTGGATTTTGCTTGCTCGTTAACTTTTGTTGTTCTTTTTGGTGATTTTGATCTGTAAGTTAAAGGGGAATTAGCTTAAATGGTAGAGTGCTTGCTGAGCATGTGAGAGGTAGTGAAATTGATGCCCACATTCTCCATTTGGATTTTGCCTGCTCGTTAAGTTTTGTTGTTCTTTTTGGTGATTTTCTTTTGTGAGTTAAAGGGGAATTAGATCAAATGGTAGAGCCCTTGCTTCGCATGCGAGAGGGAGTGGGATTGATGCCCACATTCTCCATTTGGATTTTACCTGCTCGTAATGTTTGTTGTTGTTGTTTTTGGTGATTTTCTTTTGTGAGTTAAAGGGGAAATAGCTCAAATGGTTGAGCGCTTGCTTCGCATGCGACAGGTCGTCGGATCGATACCCACAATCTCCATCTGCATTTTGCCTGCTCGTTAACTTTTATTGTTTTTTGTAATTATCTTCTGTGTTGCAGGGGAATTAGCTCAAATGGTAGAGTGCTCGTTTAGCATGCGAGAGGTAGTGGGATCGATGCCCACATTCTCCAATTGGATTTTGCTTGCCCTTTAACTTGTTGTTTTTGTTTTTGGTGATTTTCTTCTATGAGTTGAAGGGGAATTAGCTCAAATGGTAAAGCGCTCGCTTTGCATGTGAGAGGTAGTGGGATAGATGCCCACATTCTCCAATTGGATTTTGCCTGCTCGTTAACTTGTTGTTGTTGTTTTTGGTGATTTTCTTCTATGAGTTGAAGGGGAATTAGCTCAAATGATAGAGCGCTGGCTTTAGCATGTGAGAGTTGTGGGGTCGATGCCCACATTCTCCATTTGGATTTTTGCCTGCTCGTTAACTTTTGTTGTTCTTTGTGGTGATTTTGATCTGTAAGTTAAAGGGGAGTTAGCTAAAATGGTAGAGCGCTTGCTTTGCATGCGAGAGGTAGTGGCATCGATGCCCACATTTTCCATTTGGATGATGGCTGATCGTAACGTTTGTTGTTGTTTTTGGCGATTTTCTTGTATGCTTTGCAGGGGAAGTAGTTCAAATGGTAGAATGCTCGCTTAGCGTTTGTGGGATCGATGCCCACGTTCTCCATTTGGATTTTGCCTGCTCGTTAACTTTTGTTGTTGTTGTTTTTGGTGATTATCTTTTTTGAGCTGCAGGGGAATTAACTCAAATGGTAGAGCGCTCGCTTTGCATGCGAGAGGTAGTGGGATCGATGCCCACATTCTCCATTTGAATTTTGCCTGATCGTAACGTTTGTTGTTGTTTTTGGTGATTTTCTTGTATGCTTTGCAGGGGAAGTAGCTCAAATTGTAGAGCGCTTGCTTTGCATGCGAGAGGTCGTGGGATGAATGCCCACATTCTCAAATTGGATTTTGCCTGCCCGTTAACTTGTTGTTGTTGTTTTTGGTGATTTTCTTGTATGAATTACAGGGGAAGTGGTTCAAATGGTAGAGCGCTCGCTTTAGCATGTGAGAGTTCGTAGGGTCGATTCCCACATTCTCCACTTGGATTTTGCCTGCTCGTTAACTTTTGTTGTTCTTTTTGGTGATTTTGATCTGTAAGGTAAAGGGGAATTAGCTCAAATGGTAGAGCATGCGAGAGGTAGTGGGATCGATGCCCACATTCTCCATTTGGATTTTGCCTGCTCGTTAACTTTTGTTGTTGTTTTTGGTGATTTTCTTGTATGAATTACAGGGGAAGTGGTTCAAATGGTAGAGCGCTCGCTTTAGCATGTGAGAGTTCGTAGGGTCGATGCCCACATTCTCCACTTGGATTTTGCCTGCTCGTTAACTTTTGTTGTTCTTTTTGGTGATTTTGATCTGTAAGGTAAAGGGGAATTAGCTCAAATGGTAGAGCGCTTGCTTAGCATGCAAGAGGTAGTGGGAATGATTCCCACATTCTCCATTTGGATTTTGCCTGGTCGTTAACTTTTATTGTTGTTGTTTTTGGTGATTTTCTTATATGATTTGCAGGGGAAGTAGTTCAAATGGAAGAATGCTCGCTTAGCGTTCGTGGGATCGATGCCCACATTCTCCATTTGGATTTTGCCTGCTCGTTAACTTTTGTTGTTGTTGTTTTTGGTGATTATCTTTTTGGAGTTCCAGGGGACTTAGCTCAAATGGTAGAGCGCTTGCTTTGCATGCGAGCGGTAGTGGGATCGATGCCCACATTCTCCAATTGGATTTTGCTTGCTTGTTAACTTTTGTTGTTCTTTTTGGTGATTTTGATCTGTAAGTTAAAGGGGAATTAGCTGAAATGGTAGAGCGCTTGCTGAGCATGTGAGAGGTAGTGAAATTGATGCCCACATTCTCCATTTGGATTTTGCCTGCTCGTTAACTTTTGTTGTTCTTTTTGGTGATTTTGATCTGTAAGTTAAAGGGGAATTAGCTTAAATGGTAGAGCGCTTGCATCGCATGCTAGAGGTAGTGGAATTGATCCCCACATTTTCCATTTGGATTATGCCTGATCGTAACGTTTGTTGTTGTTTTTGGTGATTTTCTTGTGTGAGTTAGAGGGGAATTAGCTCAAATGGTAGAGCGCTCGCTTTGCATGCGAGAGGTAGTGGGATCAATGCCCACATTCTCCAATTGGATTTTGCCTGCTCGTTAACTTGTTGTTGTTTTTGGTGATTTTGTACTGTGAGTTGAAGGGGAATTAGCTCAAATGGTAGAGTGCTCGCTTAGCATGTGAGAGGTAGTGGGATCGATGCCCACGTTCTCCATTTGGATTTTGCCTGCTCGTTAACTTTTGTTGTTTTTAGTGATTTTCTTGTATGAATTGCAGGGGAAGTGGTTCATATGGTAGAGCGCTCGTTTTAGCATGTGAGAGTTAGTGGGGTCGATGCCCACATTCTCCATTTGGATTTTGCCTGCTCGTTAACTTTTATTGTTCTTTTTGTTGTTTTTGATCTGTAAGTTAAAGGGGAATTAGCTCAAATGGTAGAGCGCTTGCTTAGTGGGCGAGAGTTAGTAGGATCTATACCCACATTCTCCATTTGGATTTTGCCTGGTCGTTAACTTTTATTGTTGTTGTTTTTGTTGATTTTCTTGTATGATTTGCAGGGGAAGTATTTCAAATGGTAGAATGCTTGCTTAGCATTCGTGGGATCGATGCCCACATTCTCCATTTGGATTTTGCCTGCTCGTTAACTTTTGTTGTTGTTGTTTTTGGTGATTATCTTCTTTGAATTGCAGGGGAATTAGCTCAAATGGTAGAGCGCTTGCTTTGCATGCGAGAGGTAGTGGGATCGATGCCCGCATTCTCCAATTGGGTTTTGCTTGCTCGTTAACTTTTGTTGTTTTTGATGATTTTCTTTCAGTAATTGAGGGGAATTAGCTCAAATGAAAGAGCGCTCGCTGAGCATGTGAGAGGTAGTGAGATTGATGCCCACATTCTCCATTTGGATTTTGCCTGCTCGTTAAATTTGTTGTTGTTGTTTTTGGTGATTTTCTTCTGTGAGTTGCAGGAGAATTAGCTTAAATGGTAGAGCGCTTGCATCGCATGCGAGAGGTAGTGGGATTGATCCCCACATTTTCCATTTTGATTATGCCTGATCGTAACATTTGTTGTTGTTTTTGGTGATTTTCTTGTATGCTTTGCAGGGGAAGTAGTTCAAATGGTAGAATGCTCGCTTTGCTTTTGTGGGATCGATGCCCACATTCTCCATTTGGATTTTGCCTGCTCGTTCACTTTTGTTGTTGTTGTTTTTGGTGATTATCTTCTTTGAGTTACAGGGGAATTAGCTCAAATGGTAGAGTGCTTGCTTCGCATGCAAGCGGTAATGGGATAGATCCCCACATTCGCCATTTGGATGTTGCCTGATCGTAACGTTTGTTGTTTTTGGTGATTTTCTTGTGTGCTTTGCAGGGGAAGTAGTTCAAATGGTAGAATGCTCGCTTAGCGGTCGTGGGATCGATGCCCACATTCTCCAATTGAATTTTGCCTGCCCGTTAACTTGTTGTTGTTGTTTTTGGTGATTTTCTTCTATGAGTTGAAGGGGAATTAGCTCAAATGGTAGAGTGCTCGCTTTGCATGCGAGAGGTAGTGGAATCGATGCCCACATTCTCCAACTGCATTTTGCCTGCTCGTTAACTTTTATTGTTTTTTGTGATTATCTTCTGAATTGCAGGGGAATTAGCTCAAATGGTAGAGCGCTCGTTTAGCATGCGAGAGGTCGTCGGATCGATGCCCACAATCTACAATTGGATTTTGCCTGCTCGTTAACTTGTTGCTGTTGTTGCTGTTGTTGTTGTTGTTTTTGGTGATTTTCTTATGTGAGTTGAAGGGGAATTAGCTCAAATGGTAGAGCGCTTGCTTTGCATGCGAGAGATAGTGGGATCGATGCCCACATTCTCCAATTGGATTTTGCCTGCCCGTTAACTTGTTGTTATTGTTTTTGGTGATTTTCTTCTATGAGTTGAAGGGGAATTAGCTCAAATGGTAGAGCGCTCGCTTTGCATGCGAGAGGTAGTGGGATCGATGCCCACATTCTCCATCTGCATTTTGCCTGCTCGTTAACTTTTATTGTTTTTTGTGATTATCTTCTGAGTTGCAGTGGAATTACCTCAAATGGTAGAGCGCTCGCTGAGCATGCGAGACGTAGTGGGGAAGATGCCCACAATCTACAATTGGATTTTGCCTGCTCGTTAACTTGTTGTTGTTGTTGTTTTTGGTGATTTTCTTCTATGAGTTGAAGGGGAATTAGCTCAAATGGTAGAGCGCTCACTTTGCATGCGAGAGGCAGTGGAATCGATGCCCACACTCTCCAATTGAGTTTTACCTGCTCGTAATGTTTGTTGTTGTTGTTTTTTGTGATTTTCTTGTGCGAGTTAAAGGGGAATTAGCTCAAATGGTAGAGCGCTTGCTTCGCATGCGAGAGGTAGTGGGATCGATGCCCACATTCTCCAATTGGATTTTACCTGCTCGTAATGTTTGTTGTTGTTGTTTTTGGTGATTTTCTTCTGTGAGTTAAAGGGGAATTAGCTTAAATGGTAGAGCGCTTGCTTTGCATGTGAGAGGTAGTGGGATCGATGCCCACATTCTCCATTTGTATTTTGCCTGCTCGTTAACTTTTGTTGTTGTTTTTGGTGATTTTCTTGTATGAATTTCAGGGGAAGTGGTTCAAATGGTAGAGCGCTCGCTTTAGCATGTGAGAGTTTGTAGGGTCGATGCCCACATTCTCCACTTGGATTTTGCCTGCTCGTTAACTTTTGTTGTTCTTTTTGGTGATTTTGATCTGTAAGGTAAAGGGGAATTAGCTCAAATGGTAGAGCGCTTGCTTAGCATGCAAGAGGTAGTGGGATCGATGCCCACATTCTCCATTTGGATTTTGCCTGGTCGTTAACTTTTATTGTTGTTGTTTTTGGTGATTTTCTTTTTTGATTTGCAGGGGAAGTAGTTCAAATGGAAGAATGCTCGCTTAGCGTTCGTGGGATCGATGCCCACATTCTCCACTTGGATTTTGCCTGCTCGTTAACTTTTGTTGTTCTTTTTGGTGATTTTGATCTGTAAGGTAAAGGGGAATTAGCTCAAATGGTAGAGCGCTTGCTTAGCATGCAAGAGGTAGTGGGATCGATGCCCACATTCTCCATTTGGATTTTGCCTGATCGTTAACTTTTATTGTTGTTGTTTTTGGTGATTTTCTTATATGATTTGCAGGGGAAGTAGTTCAAATGGAAGAATTCTCGCTTAGCGTTCGTGGGATCGATGCCCACATTCTCCATTTGGATTTTGCCTGCTCGTTAACTTTTGTTGTTGTTGTTTTTGGTGATTATCTTCTTGGAGTTCCAGGGGACTTAGCTCAAATGGTAGAGCGCTTGCTTTGCATGCGAGCGGTAGTGGGATCGATGCCCACGTTCTCCAATTGGATTTTGCTTGCTCGTTAACTTTTGTTGTTCTTTTTGGTGATTTTGTTCTGTGAGCTGCAGGTGAATTAGCTTAAATGGTAGAGCGCTTGCATCGCATGTGAGAGGTAGTGGGATCGATCCCCACATTTTACATTTTGATTATGCCTGATCGTAACATTTGTTGTTGTTTTTGGTGATTTTCTTGTATGCTTTGCAGGGGAAGTCGTTCAAATGGTAGAATGCTCGCTTAGCGTTTGTGGGATCGATGCCCACATTCTCCATTTGGATTTTGACTGCTCGTTAACTTTTGTTGTTGTTGTTTTTGGTGATTATCTTCTTTGAGCTGCAGGGGAATTAACTCAAATGGTAGAGCGCTTGCTTTGCATGCGAGCGGTAGTGGGATCGATGCCCACATTCTCCATTTGGATTTTACCTGCTCGTAATGTTTGTTGTTGTTGTTTTTGGTGATTTACTTTTGTGAGTTAAAGGGGAATTAGCTCAAATGGTAGAGCGCTTGCTTCGCATGCGAGAGGTAGTGGGGTCGATCCCCACATTCTCCGTTTGGATTTTGCCTGATCGTAACGTTTGTTGTTGTTTTTGGTGATTTTCTTGTATGCTTTGCAGGGGAAGTAGCTCAAATGGGAGAATGCTCGCTGAGCGTTGGTGGGATCGATGCCCACATTCTCCATTTGGATTTTGCCTGCTCGTTAACTTTTGTTGTTGTTGTTTTTGGTGATTATCTTCTTTGAGCAGCAGGGGAATTAGCTTAAATGGTAGAGCGCTTGCATCGCATGCGAGAGGTAGTGGGATCGATCCCCACATTTTCCATTTGGATTATGCCTGATCGTAACGTTTGTTGTTGTTTTTGGTGATTTTCTTGTATGCTTTGCAGGGAAAGTAGTTCAAATGGGAGAATGCTCGCTGAGCGTTTGTGGGATCGATGCCCACATTCTCCATTTGGATTTTGCCTGCTCGTTAACTTTTGTTGTTGTTGTTTTTGGTGATTATCTTCTTTTGAGCTGCAAGGGATTTAACTCAAATGGTAGAGCGCTCGCTTTGCATGCGAGAGGTAGTGGGATCGATGCCCGCATTCTCCATTTGGATTTTACCTGCTCGTAATGTTTGTTGTTGTTGTTTTTGGTGATTTACTTGCGTGAGTTAAAGGGGAATTAGCTCAAACGGTAGAGCGCTTGCTTCGCATGCGAGAGGTAGTGGGATCGATGCCCACATTCTCCATTTGGATTTTGCCTGCTCGTTAACTTTTGTTGTTGTTGTTTTTGGTGGTTATCTTCTTTGAGCTGCAAGGGAATTAACTCAAATGGTAGAGCGCTCACTTTGCATGCGAGAGGTAGTGGGATCGATGCCCACATTCTCCATTTGGATTTTACCTGCTCGTAATGTTTGTTGTTGTTGTTTTTGGTGATTTACTTATGTGATTTGAAGGGGAATTAGCTCAAATGGTAAAGCGCTCGCTTTGTATGTGAGAGGTAGTGGGATCGATGCCCACATTCTCCAGTTGGATTATGCCTGCTCGTAATGTTTGTGGTTGTTGTTTTGGTGATTTTCTTGTCTGATTTGCAGGGGAAGTAGTTCAAAGGGTCGAATTCTCGTTTAGTGTTCATGGGATCGATGCCCACATTCTCCATTTGGATTTTGCCTGCTTGTTAACTTTTGTTGTTGTTGTTTTTGGTGATTATCTTCTTTGAGTTGGAGGGGAATTAGCTCAAATGGTAGAGTGCTTGCTTCGCATGCGAGAGGTAGAGGGATCGATGCCCACATTCTCCAAATGGATTTTGCCTGCTTGTTAACTTTTGTTGTTGTTGTTTTTGGTGATTATCTTCTTTGAGTTGGCGGGGAATTAGCTCAAATGGTAGAGCGCTTGCTTCGCATGCGAGAGGTAGAGGGATCGATGCCCACATTCTCCAAATGGATTTTGCCTCCCCGTTAACTTGTTGTTGTTTTTGGTGATTTTCTTCTATGAGTTGAAGGGGAATTAGCTCAAATGGTAGAGCGCTCGCTTTGCATGCGAGAGGTAGTGGGATCGATGCCCACATTCTCCATTTGGATTTTGCCTGCTCGTTAACTTTTATTGTTCTTTTTGTTGTTTTTGATCTGTAAGTTAAAGGGGAATTAGCTCAAATGGTAGAGCGCTTGCTTAGCGTGCGAGAGGTAGTGGGATCGATACCCATATTCTCCATTTGGATTTTGCCTGGTCGTTAACTTGTTGTTGTTGTTGTTTTTGGTTATTTTCTTCTGTGAATTGAAGGGGAATTCGCTCAAATGGTAGAGCGCTTGCATTGCATGCGAGAGGTAGTGGGATCGATGCCCACGTTCTCCATTTGAATTTTGCCTGATCGTAACGTTTGTTGTTGTTTTTGGTGATTTTCTTGTATGCTTTGCAGGGGAAGTCGCTCAAATGGTAGAATGCTCGCTGAGCGTTTTTGGGATCGATGCCCACATTCTCCATTTGGATTTTGCCTGCTCGTTAACTTTTGTTGTTGTTGTTTTTGGTGATTAACTTCTTTGACCTGCAGGGGAATTAGCTCAAATGGTAGAGCGCTCGCTTTGCATGCAAGAGGTAGTGATATCGATGCCCACATTACCCAGTTGGATTTTGCCTGCTCGTTAACTTGTTGCTGTTGTTGTTGTTGTTTTTGGTGATTTTCTACTGTGAGTTGAAGAGGACTTAGCTCAATTGGTAGAGCGCTCGCTTTGCATGAGAGAGGTAGTGGGATCGATGCCCACATTCTCCAAATGCATTTTGCCTGCTCGTTAACTTGTTGTTGTTGTTTTTGGTGATTTTCTTTTGTGAGTAAAAGGGGAATTAGCTCAAATGGTAGAGTGGTTGCTTCGCATGCGAGAGGTAGTGAGATCGATACCCACGTTCTCCATTTGAATTTTGCCTGATCGTAACGTTTGTTGTTGTTTTTGGTGATTTTCTTGTATGCTTTGCAGGGGAAGTCGCTCAAATGGTAGAATGCTCGCTGAGCGTTTTTGGGATCGATGCCCACATTCTCCAATTGAATTTTGCCTGCCCGTTAACTTGTTGTTGTTGTTTTTGGTGATTTTCTTCTATGAGTTGAAGGGGAATTAGCTCAAATGGTAGAGTGCTCGCTTTGCATGCGAGAGGTAGTGGAATCGATGCCCACATTCTCCAACTGCATTTTGCCTGCTCGTTAACTTTTATTGTTTTTTGTGATTATCTTCTGAATTGCAGGGGAATTAGCTCAAATGGTAGAGCGCTCGTTTAGCATGCGAGAGGTCGTCGGATTGATGCCCACAATCTACAATTGGATTTTGCCTGCTCGTTAACTTGTTGCTGTTGTTGTTGTTGTTTTTGGTGATTTTCTTATGTGAGTTGAAGGGGAATTAGCTCAAATGGTAGAGCGCTTGCTTTGCATGGGAGAGATAGTGGGATCGATGCCCACATTCTCCAATTGGATTTTGCCTGCCCGTTAACTTGTTGTTATTGTTTTTGGTGATTTTCTTCTATGAGTTGAAGGGGAATTAGCTCAAATGGTAGAGCGCTCGCTTTGCATGCGAGAGGTAGTGGGATCGATGCCCACATTCTCCATCTGCATTTTGCCTGCTCGTTAACTTTTATTGTTTTTTGTGATTATCTTCTGAGTTGCAGTGGAATTACCTCAAATGGTAGAGCGCTCGCTGAGCATGCGAGACGTAGTGGGGAAGATGCCCACAATCTACAATTGGATTTTGCCTGCTCGTTAACTTGTTGTTGTTGTTGTTTTTGGTGATTTTCTTCTATGAGTTGAAGGGGAATTAGCTCAAATGGTAGAGCGCTCACTTTGCATGCGAGAGGCAGTGGAATCGATGCCCACACTCTCCAATTGAGTTTTACCTGCTCGTAATGTTTGTTGTTGTTGTTTTTTGTGATTTTCTTGTGCGAGTTAAAGGGGAATTAGCTCAAATGGTAGAGCGCTTGCTTCGCATGCGAGAGGTAGTGGGATCGATGCCCACATTCTCCAATTGGATTTTACCTGCTCGTAATGTTTGTTGTTGTTGTTTTTGGTGATTTTCTTCTGTGAGTTAAAGGGGAATTAGCTTAAATGGTAGAGCGCTTGCTTTGCATGTGAGAGGTAGTGGGATCGATGCCCACATTCTCCATTTGTATTTTGCCTGCTCGTTAACTTTTGTTGTTGTTTTTGGTGATTTTCTTGTATGAATTTCAGGGGAAGTGGTTCAAATGGTAGAGCGCTCGCTTTAGCATGTGAGAGTTCGTAGGGTCGATGCCCACATTCTCCACTTGGATTTTGCCTGCTCGTTAACTTTTGTTGTTCTTTTTGGTGATTTTGATCTGTAAGGTAAAGGGGAATTAGCTCAAATGGTAGAGCGCTTGCTTAGCATGCAAGAGGTAGTGGGATCGATGCCCACATTCTCCATTTGGATTTTGCCTGGTCGTTAACTTTTATTGTTGTTGTTTTTGGTGATTTTCTTATATGATTTGCAGGGGAAGTAGTTCAAATGGAAGAATGCTCGCTTAGCGTTCGTGGGATCGATGCCCACATTCTCCATTTGGATTTTGCCTGCTCGTTAACTTTTGTTGTTGTTGTTTTTGGTGATTATCTTCTTGGAGTTCCAGGGGACTTAGCTTAAATGGTAGAGCGCTTGCATCGCATGCGAGAGGTAGTGGGATCTATACCCACATTCTCCATTTGGATTTTGCCTGGTCGTTAACTTTTATTGTTGTTGTTTTTGTTGATTTTCTTGTATGATTTGCAGGGGAAGTATTTCAAATGGTAGAATGCTTGCTTAGCATTCGTGGGATCGATGCCCACATTCTCCATTTGGATTTTGCCTGCTCGTTAACTTTTGTTGTTGTTGTTTTTGGTGATTATCTTCTTTGAATTGCAGGGGAATTAGCTCAAATGGTAGAGCGCTTGCTTTGCATGCGAGAGGTAGTGGGATCGATGCCCGCATTCTCCAATTGGGTTTTGCTTGCTCGTTAACTTTTGTTGTTTTTGATGATTTTCTTTCAGTAATTGAGGGGAATTAGCTCAAATGAAAGAGCGCTCGCTGAGCATGTGAGAGGTAGTGAGATTGATGCCCACATTCTCCATTTGGATTTTGCCTGCTCGTTAAATTTGTTGTTGTTGTTTTTGGTGATTTTCTTCTGTGAGTTGCAGGAGAATTAGCTTAAATGGTAGAGCGCTTGCATCGCATGCGAGAGGTAGTGGGATCGATCCCCACATTTTCCATTTTGATTATGCCTGATCGTAACATTTGTTGTTGTTTTTGGTGATTTTCTTGTATGCTTTGCAGGGGAAGTAGTTCAAATGGTAGAATGCTCGCTTTGCTTTTGTGGGATCGATGCCCACATTCTCCATTTGGATTTTGCCTGCTCGTTCACTTTTGTTGTTGTTGTTTTTGGTGATTATCTTCTTTGAGTTACAGGGGAATTAGCTCAAATGGTAGAGTGCTTGCTTCGCATGCAAGCGGTAATGGGATAGATCCCCACATTCGCCATTTGGATGTTGCCTGATCGTAACGTTTGTTGTTTTTGGTGATTTTCTTGTGTGCTTTGCAGGGGAAGTAGTTCAAATGGTAGAATGCTCGCTTAGCGGTCGTGGGATCGATGCCCACATTCTCCAATTGAATTTTGCCTGCCCGTTAACTTGTTGTTGTTGTTTTTGGTGATTTTCTTCTATGAGTTGAAGGGGAATTAGCTCAAATGGTAGAGTGCTCGCTTTGCATGCGAGAGGTAGTGGAATCGATGCCCACATTCTCCAACTGCATTTTGCCTGCTCGTTAACTTTTATTGTTTTTTGTGATTATCTTCTGAATTGCAGGGGAATTAGCTCAAATGGTAGAGCGCTCGTTTAGCATGCGAGAAGTCGTCGGATCGATGCCCACAATCTACAATTGGATTTTGCCTGCTCGTTAACTTGTTGCTGTTGTTGTTGTTGTTTTTGGTGATTTTCTTATGTGAGTTGAAGGGGAATTAGCTCAAATGGTAGAGCGCTTGCTTTGCATGCGAGAGATAGTGGGATCGATGCCCACATTCTCCAATTGGATTTTGCCTGCCCGTTAACTTGTTGTTATTGTTTTTGGTGATTTTCTTCTATGAGTTGAAGGGGAATTAGCTCAAATGGTAGAGCGCTCGCTTTGCATGCGAGAGGTAGTGGGATCGATGCCCACATTCTCCATCTGCATTTTGCCTGCTCGTTAACTTTTATTGTTTTTTGTGATTATCTTCTGAGTTGCAGTGGAATTACCTCAAATGGTAGAGCGCTCGCTGAGCATGCGAGACGTAGTGGGGAAGATGCCCACAATCTACAATTGGATTTTGCCTGCTCGTTAACTTGTTGTTGTTGTTGTTTTTGGTGATTTTCTTCTATGAGTTGAAGGGGAATTAGCTCAAATGGTAGAGCGCTCACTTTGCATGTGAGAGGCAGTGGAATCGATGCCCACACTCTCCAATTGAGTTTTACCTGCTCGTAATGTTTGTTGTTGTTGTTTTTTGTGATTTTCTTGTGCGAGTTAAAGGGGAATTAGCTCAAATGGTAGAGCGCTTGCTTCGCATGCGAGAGGTAGTGGGATCGATGCCCACATTCTCCAATTGGATTTTACCTGCTCGTAATGTTTGTTGTTGTTGTTTTTGGTGATTTTCTTCTGTGAGTTAAAGGGGAATTAGCTTAAATGGTAGAGCGCTTGCTTTGCATGTGAGAGGTAGTGGGATCGATGCCCACATTCTCCATTTGTATTTTGCCTGCTCGTTAACTTTTGTTGTTGTTTTTGGTGATTTTCTTGTATGAATTTCAGGGGAAGTGGTTCAAATGGTAGAGCGCTCGCTTTAGCATGTGAGAGTTCGTAGGGTCGATGCCCACATTCTCCACTTGGATTTTGCCTGCTCGTTAACTTTTGTTGTTCTTTTTGGTGATTTTGATCTGTAAGGTAAAGGGGAATTAGCTCAAATGGTAGAGCGCTTGCTTAGCATGCAAGAGGTAGTGGGATCGATGCCCACATTCTCCATTTGGATTTTGCCTGGTCGTTAACTTTTATTGTTGTTGTTTTTGGTGATTTTCTTATATGATTTGCAGGGGAAGTAGTTCAAATGGAAGAATGCTCGCTTAGCGTTCGTGGGATCGATGCCCACATTCTCCACTTGGATTTTGCCTGCTCGTTAACTTTTGTTGTTCTTTTTGGTGATTTTGATCTGTAAGGTAAAGGGGAATTAGCTCAAATGGTAGAGCGCTTGCTTAGCATGCAAGAGGTAGTGGGATCGATGCCCACATTCTCCATTTGGATTTTGCCTGGTCGTTAACTTTTATTGTTGTTGTTTTTGGTGATTTTCTTATATGATTTGCAGGGGAAGTAGTTCAAATGGAAGAATGCTCGCTTAGCGTTCGTGGGATCGATGCCCACATTCTCCATTTGGATTTTGCCTGCTCGTTAACTTTTGTTGTTGTTGTTTTTGGTGATTATCTTCTTGGAGTTCCAGGGGACTTAGCTCAAATGGTAGAGCGCTTGCTTTGCATGCGAGCGGTAGTGGGATCGATGCCCACGTTCTCCAATTGGATTTTGCTTGCTCGTTAACTTTTGTTGTTCTTTTTGGTGATTTTGTTCTGTGAGCTGCAGGTGAATTAGCTTAAATGGTAGAGCGCTTGCATCGCATGTGAGAGGTAGTGGGATCGATCCCCACATTTTACATTTTGATTATGCCTGATCGTAACATTTGTTGTTGTTTTTGGTGATTTTCTTGTATGCTTTGCAGGGGAAGTCGTTCAAATGGTAGAATGCTCGCTTAGCGTTTGTGGGATCGATGCCCACATTCTCCATTTGGATTTTGACTGCTCGTTAACTTTTGTTGTTGTTGTTTTTGGTGATTATCTTCTTTGAGCTGCAGGGGAATTAACTCAAATGGTAGAGCGCTTGCTTTGCATGCGAGCGGTAGTGGGATCGATGCCCACATTCTCCATTTGGATTTTACCTGCTCGTAATGTTTGTTGTTGTTGTTTTTGGTGATTTACTTTTGTGAGTTAAAGGGGAATTAGCTCAAATGGTAGAGCGCTTGCTTCGCATGCGAGAGGTAGTGGGGTCGATCCCCACATTCTCCGTTTGGATTTTGCCTGATCGTAACGTTTGTTGTTGTTTTTGGTGATTTTCTTGTATGCTTTGCAGGGGAAGTAGCTCAAATGGGAGAATGCTCGCTGAGCGTTGGTGGGATCGATGCCCACATTCTCCATTTGGATTTTGCCTGCTCGTTAACTTTTGTTGTTGTTGTTTTTGGTGATTATCTTCTTTGAGCAGCAGGGGAATTAGCTTAAATGGTAGAGCGCTTGCATCGCATGCGAGAGGTAGTGGGATCGATCCCCACATTTTCCATTTGGATTATGCCTGATCGTAACGTTTGTTGTTGTTTTTGGTGATTTTCTTGGATGCTTTGCAGGGAAAGTAGTTCAAATGGGAGAATGCTCGCTGAGCGTTTGTGGGATCGATGCCCACATTCTCCATTTGGATTTTGCCTGCTCGTTAACTTTTGTTGTTGTTGTTTTTGGTGATTATCTTCTTTTGAGCTGCAAGGGAATTAACTCAAATGGTAGAGCGCTCGCTTTGCATGCGAGAGGTAGTGGGATCGATGCCCGCATTCTCCATTTGGATTTTACCTGCTCGTAATGTTTGTTGTTGTTGTTTTTGGTGATTTACTTGCGTGAGTTAAAGGGGAATTAGCTCAAACGGTAGAGCGCTTGCTTCGCATGCGAGAGGTAGTGGGATCGATGCCCACATTCTCCATTTGGATTTTGCCTGCTCGTTAACTTTTGTTGTTGTTGTTTTTGGTGGTTATCTTCTTTGAGCTGCAAGGGAATTAACTCAAATGGTAGAGCGCTCACTTTGCATGCGAGAGGTAGTGGGATCGATGCCCACATTCTCCATTTGGATTTTACCTGCTCGTAATGTTTGTTGTTGTTGTTTTTGGTGATTTACTTATGTGATTTGAAGGGGAATTAGCTCAAATGGTAAAGCGCTCGCTTTGTATGTGAGAGGTAGTGGGATCGATGCCCACATTCTCCAGTTGGATTATGCCTGCTCGTAATGTTTGTGGTTGTTGTTTTGGTGATTTTCTTGTCTGATTTGCAGGGGAAGTAGTTCAAAGGGTCGAATTCTCGTTTAGTGTTCATGGGATCGATGCCCACATTCTCCATTTGGATTTTGCCTGCTTGTTAACTTTTGTTGTTGTTGTTTTTGGTGATTATCTTCTTTGAGTTGGAGGGGAATTAGCTCAAATGGTAGAGTGCTTGCTTCGCATGCGAGAGGTAGAGGGATCGATGCCCACATTCTCCAAATGGATTTTGCCTGCTTGTTAACTTTTGTTGTTGTTGTTTTTGGTGATTATCTTCTTTGAGTTGGCGGGGAATTAGCTCAAATGGTAGAGCGCTTGCTTCGCATGCGAGAGGTAGAGGGATCGATGCCCACATTCTCCAAATGGATTTTGCCTCCCCGTTAACTTGTTGTTGTTTTTGGTGATTTTCTTCTTTGAGTTGAAGGGGAATTAGCTCAAATGGTAGAGCGCTCGCTTTGCATGCGAGAGGTAGTGGGATCGATGCCCACATTCTCCATTTGGATTTTGCCTGCTCGTTAACTTTTATTGTTCTTTTTGTTGTTTTTGATCTGTAAGTTAAAGGGGAATTAGCTCAAATGGTAGAGCGCTTGCTTAGCGTGCGAGAGGTAGTGGGATCGATACCCATATTCTCCATTTGGATTTTGCCTGGTCGTTAACTTGTTGTTGTTGTTGTTTTTGGTTATTTTCTTCTGTGAATTGAAGGGGAATTCGCTCAAATGGTAGAGCGCTTGCATTGCATGCGAGAGGTAGTGGGATCGATGCCCACGTTCTCCATTTGAATTTTGCCTGATCGTAACGTTTGTTGTTGTTTTTGGTGATTTTCTTGTATGCTTTGCAGGGGAAGTCGCTCAAATGGTAGAATGCTCGCTGAGCGTTTTTGGGATCGATGCCCACATTCTCCATTTGGATTTTGCCTGCTCGTTAACTTTTGTTGTTGTTGTTTTTGGTGATTAACTTCTTTGACCTGCAGGGGAATTAGCTCAAATGGTAGAGCGCTCGCTTTGCATGCAAGAGGTAGTGATATCGATGCCCACATTACCCAGTTGGATTTTGCCTGCTCGTTAACTTGTTGCTGTTGTTGTTGTTGTTTTTGGTGATTTTCTACTGTGAGTTGAAGAGGACTTAGCTCAATTGGTAGAGCGCTCGCTTTGCATGCGAGAGGTAGTGGGATCGATGCCCACATTCTCCAAATGCATTTTGCCTGCTCGTTAACTTGTTGTTGTTGTTTTTGGTGATTTTCTTTTGTGAGTAAAAGGGGAATTAGCTCAAATGGTAGAGTGGTTGCTTCGCATGCGAGAGGTAGTGAGATCGATACCCACGTTCTCCATTTGAATTTTGCCTGATCGTAACGTTTGTTGTTGTTTTTGGTGATTTTCTTGTATGCTTTGCAGGGGAAGTCGCTCAAATGGTAGAATGCTCGCTGAGCGTTTTTGGGATCGATGCCCACATTCTCCAATTGAATTTTGCCTGCCCGTTAACTTGTTGTTGTTGTTTTTGGTGATTTTCTTCTATGAGTTGAAGGGGAATTAGCTCAAATGGTAGAGTGCTCGCTTTGCATGCGAGAGGTAGTGGAATCGATGCCCACATTCTCCAACTGCATTTTGCCTGCTCGTTAACTTTTATTGTTTTTTGTGATTATCTTCTGAATTGCAGGGGAATTAGCTCAAATGGTAGAGCGCTCGTTTAGCATGCGAGAGGTCGTCGGATTGATGCCCACAATCTACAATTGGATTTTGCCTGCTCGTTAACTTGTTGCTGTTGTTGTTGTTGTTTTTGGTGATTTTCTTATGTGAGTTGAAGGGGAATTAGCTCAAATGGTAGAGCGCTTGCTTTGCATGGGAGAGATAGTGGGATCGATGCCCACATTCTCCAATTGGATTTTGCCTGCCCGTTAACTTGTTGTTATTGTTTTTGGTGATTTTCTTCTATGAGTTGAAGGGGAATTAGCTCAAATGGTAGAGCGCTCGCTTTGCATGCGAGAGGTAGTGGGATCGATGCCCACATTCTCCATCTGCATTTTGCCTGCTCGTTAACTTTTATTGTTTTTTGTGATTATCTTCTGAGTTGCAGTGGAATTACCTCAAATGGTAGAGCGCTCGCTGAGCATGCGAGACGTAGTGGGGAAGATGCCCACAATCTACAATTGGATTTTGCCTGCTCGTTAACTTGTTGTTGTTGTTGTTTTTGGTGATTTTCTTCTATGAGTTGAAGGGGAATTAGCTCAAATGGTAGAGCGCTCACTTTGCATGCGAGAGGCAGTGGAATCGATGCCCACACTCTCCAATTGAGTTTTACCTGCTCGTAATGTTTGTTGTTGTTGTTTTTTGTGATTTTCTTGTGCGAGTTAAAGGGGAATTAGCTCAAATGGTAGAGCGCTTGCTTCGCATGCGAGAGGTAGTGGGATCGATGCCCACATTCTCCAATTGGATTTTACCTGCTCGTAATGTTTGTTGTTGTTGTTTTTGGTGATTTTCTTCTGTGAGTTAAAGGGGAATTAGCTTAAATGGTAGAGCGCTTGCTTTGCATGTGAGAGGTAGTGGGATCGATGCCCACATTCTCCATTTGTATTTTGCCTGCTCGTTAACTTTTGTTGTTGTTTTTGGTGATTTTCTTGTATGAATTTCAGGGGAAGTGGTTCAAATGGTAGAGCGCTCGCTTTAGCATGTGAGAGTTCGTAGGGTCGATGCCCACATTCTCCACTTGGATTTTGCCTGCTCGTTAACTTTTGTTGTTCTTTTTGGTGATTTTGATCTGTAAGGTAAAGGGGAATTAGCTCAAATGGTAGAGCGCTTGCTTAGCATGCAAGAGGTAGTGGGATCGATGCCCACATTCTCCATTTGGATTTTGCCTGGTCGTTAACTTTTATTGTTGTTGTTTTTGGTGATTTTCTTATATGATTTGCAGGGGAAGTAGTTCAAATGGAAGAATGCTCGCTTAGCGTTCGTGGGATCGATGCCCACATTCTCCACTTGGATTTTGCCTGCTCGTTAACTTTTGTTGTTCTTTTTGGTGATTTTGATCTGTAAGGTAAAGGGGAATTAGCTCAAATGGTAGAGCGCTTGCTTAGCATGCAAGAGGTAGTGGGATCGATGCCCACATTCTCCATTTGGATTTTGCCTGGTCGTTAACTTTTATTGTTGTTGTTTTTGGTGATTTTCTTATATGATTTGCAGGGGAAGTAGTTCAAATGGAAGAATGCTCGCTTAGCGTTCGTGGGATCGATGCCCACATTCTCCATTTGGATTTTGCCTGCTCGTTAACTTTTGTTGTTGTTGTTTTTGGTGATTATCTTCTTGGAGTTCCAGGGGACTTAGCTCAAATGGTAGAGAGCTTGCTTTGCATGCGAGCGGTAGTGGGATCGATGCCCACGTTCTCCAATTGGATTTTGCTTGCTCGTTAACTTTTGTTGTTCTTTTTGGTGATTTTGTTCTGTGAGCTGCAGGTGAATTAGCTTAAATGGTAGAGCGCTTGCATCGCATGTGAGAGGTAGTGGGATCGATCCCCACATTTTACATTTTGATTATGCCTGATCGTAACATTTGTTGTTGTTTTTGGTGATTTTCTTGTATGCTTTGCAGGGGAAGTCGTTCAAATGGTAGAATGCTCGCTTAGCGTTTGTGGGATCGATGCCCACATTCTCCATTTGGATTTTGACTGCTCGTTAACTTTTGTTGTTGTTGTTTTTGGTGATTATCTTCTTTGAGCTGCAGGGGAATTAACTCAAATGGTAGAGCGCTTGCTTTGCATGCGAGCGGTAGTGGGATCGATGCCCACATTCTCCATTTGGATTTTACCTGCTCGTAATGTTTGTTGTTGTTGTTTTTGGTGATTTACTTTTGTGAGTTAAAGGGGAATTAGCTCAAATGGTAGAGCGCTTGCTTCGCATGCGAGAGGTAGTGGGGTCGATCCCCACATTCTCCGTTTGGATTTTGCCTGATCGTAACGTTTGTTGTTGTTTTTGGTGATTTTCTTGTATGCTTTGCAGGGGAAGTAGCTCAAATGGGAGAATGCTCGCTGAGCGTTGGTGGGATCGATGCCCACATTCTCCATTTGGATTTTGCCTGCTCGTTAACTTTTGTTGTTGTTGTTTTTGGTGATTATCTTCTTTGAGCAGCAGGGGAATTAGCTTAAATGGTAGAGCGCTTGCATCGCATGCGAGAGGTAGTGGGATCGATCCCCACATTTTCCATTTGGATTATGCCTGATCGTAACGTTTGTTGTTGTTTTTGGTGATTTTCTTGGATGCTTTGCAGGGAAAGTAGTTCAAATGGGAGAATGCTCGCTGAGCGTTTGTGGGATCGATGCCCACATTCTCCATTTGGATTTTGCCTGCTCGTTAACTTTTGTTGTTGTTGTTTTTGGTGATTATCTTCTTTTGAGCTGCAAGGGAATTAACTCAAATGGTAGAGCGCTCGCTTTGCATGCGAGAGGTAGTGGGATCGATGCCCGCATTCTCCATTTGGATTTTACCTGCTCGTAATGTTTGTTGTTGTTGTTTTTGGTGATTTACTTGCGTGAGTTAAAGGGGAATTAGCTCAAACGGTAGAGCGCTTGCTTCGCATGCGAGAGGTAGTGGGATCGATGCCCACATTCTCCATTTGGATTTTGCCTGCTCGTTAACTTTTGTTGTTGTTGTTTTTGGTGGTTATCTTCTTTGAGCTGCAAGGGAATTAACTCAAATGGTAGAGCGCTCACTTTGCATGCGAGAGGTAGTGGGATCGATGCCCACATTCTCCATTTGGATTTTACCTGCTCGTAATGTTTGTTGTTGTTGTTTTTGGTGATTTACTTATGTGATTTGAAGGGGAATTAGCTCAAATGGTAAAGCGCTCGCTTTGTATGTGAGAGGTAGTGGGATCGATGCCCACATTCTCCAGTTGGATTATGCCTGCTCGTAATGTTTGTGGTTGTTGTTTTGGTGATTTTCTTGTCTGATTTGCAGGGGAAGTAGTTCAAAGGGTCGAATTCTCGTTTAGTGTTCATGGGATCGATGCCCACATTCTCCATTTGGATTTTGCCTGCTTGTTAACTTTTGTTGTTGTTGTTTTTGGTGATTATCTTCTTTGAGTTGGAGGGGAATTAGCTCAAATGGTAGAGTGCTTGCTTCGCATGCGAGAGGTAGAGGGATCGATGCCCACATTCTCCAAATGGATTTTGCCTGCTTGTTAACTTTTGTTGTTGTTGTTTTTGGTGATTATCTTCTTTGAGTTGGCGGGGAATTAGCTCAAATGGTAGAGCGCTTGCTTTGCATGCGAGCGGTAGTGGGATCGATGCCCACGTTCTCCTATTGGATTTTGCTTGCTCGTTAACTTTTGTTGTTCTTTTTGGTGATTTTGTTCTGTGAGCTGCAGGTGAATTAGCTTAAATGGTAGAGCGCTTGCATCGCATGTGAGAGGTAGTGGGATCGATCCCCACATTTTACATTTTGATTATGCCTGATCGTAACATTTGTTGTTGTTTTTGGTGATTTTCTTGTATGCTTTGCAGGGGAAGTCGTTCAAATGGTAGAATGCTCGCTTAGCGTTTGTGGGATCGATGCCCACATTCTCCATTTGGATTTTGCCTGCTCGTTAACTTTTGTTGTTGTTGTTTTTGGTGGTTATCTTCTTTGAGCTGCAAGGGAATTAACTCAAATGGTAGAGCGCTCACTTTGCATGCGAGAGGTAGTGGGATCGATGCCCACATTCTCCATTTGGATTTTACCTGCTCGTAATGTTTGTTGTTGTTGTTTTTGGTGATTTACTTATGTGATTTGAAGGGGAATTAGCTCAAATGGTAAAGCGCTCGCTTTGTATGTGAGAGGTAGTGGGATCGATGCCCACATTCTCCAGTTGGATTATGCCTGCTCGTAATGTTTGTGGTTGTTGTTTTGGTGATTTTCTTGTCTGATTTGCAGGGGAAGTAGTTCAAAGGGTCGAATTCTCGTTTAGTGTTCATGGGATCGATGCCCACATTCTCCATTTGGATTTTGCCTGCTTGTTCACTTTTGTTGTTGTTGTTTTTGGTGATTATCTTCTTTGAGTTGGAGGGGAATTAGCTCAAATGGTAGAGTGCTTGCTTCGCATGCGAGAGGTAGAGGGATCGATGCCCACATTCTCCAAATGGATTTTGCCTGCTTGTTAACTTTTGTTGTTGTTGTTTTTGGTGATTATCTTCTTTGAGTTGGCGGGGAATTAGCTCAAATGGTAGAGCGCTTGCTTCGCATGCGAGAGGTAGAGGGATCGATGCCCACATTCTCCAAATGGATTTTGCCTCCCCGTTAACTTGTTGTTGTTTTTGGTGATTTTCTTCTATGAGTTGAAGGGGAATTAGCTCAAATGGTAGAGCGCTCGCTTTGCATGCGAGAGGTAGTGGGATCGATGCCCACATTCTCCATTTGGATTTTGCCTGCTCGTTAACTTTTATTGTTCTTTTTGTTGTTTTTGATCTGTAAGTTAAAGGGGAATTAGCTCAAATGGTAGAGCGCTTGCTTAGCGTGCAAGAGGTAGTGGGATCGATACCCATATTCTCCATTTGGATTTTGCCTGGTCGTTAACTTGTTGTTGTTGTTGTTTTTGGTTATTTTCTTCTGTGAATTGAAGGGGAATTCGCTCAAATGGTAGAGCGCTTGCATTGCATGCGAGAGGTAGTGGGATCGATGCCCACGTTCTCCATTTGGATTTTACCTGCTCGTAATGTTTGTTGTTGTTGTTTTTGGTGATTTACTTGCGTGAGTTAAAGGGGAATTAGCTCAAACGGTAGAGCGCTTGCTTCGCATGCGAGAGGTAGTGGGATCGATGCCCACATTCTCCATTTGGATTTTGCCTGCTCGTTAACTTGTTGCTGTTGTTGTTGTTGTTTTTGGTGATTTTCTTCTGTGAGTTGAAGAGGACTTAGCTCAATTGGTAGAGCGCTCGCTTTGCATGCGAGAGGTAGTGGGATCGATGCCCACATTCTCCAACTGCATTTTGCCTGCTCGTTAACTTTTATTGTTTTTTGTGATTGTCTTCTGAGTTGCAGGGGAATTAGCTCAAATGGTAGAGTGCTCGTTTAGCATGCGAGAGGTAGAAGGATCGATGCCCACAATCTACAATTGGATTTTGCCTGCTCGTTAACTTGTTGCTGTTGTTGTTGTTGTTTTTGGTGATTTTCGTATGTGAGTTGAAGGGGAATTAGCTCAAATGGTAGAGTGCTTGCTTTGCATGCGAGAGATAGTGGGATCGATGCCCACATTCTCCAATTGGATTTTGCCTGCTCGTTAACTTGTTGTTGTTGTTGCTTTTGGTGATTTTCTTCTATGAGTTGAAGGGGAATTAGCTCAAATGGTAGAGCGCTCACTTTGCATGCGAGAGGCAGTGGAATCGATGCCCACATTCTCCAATTGAGTTTTACCTGCTCGTAATGTTTGTTGTTGTTGTTTTTTGTGATTTTCTTGTGTGAGTTAAAGGGGAATTAGCTCAAATGGTAGAGCGCTTGCTTCGCATGCGAGAGGTCGTGGGGTCGATCCCCACATTCTCCATTTGGATTTTACCTGCTCGTAATGTTTGTTGTTGTTGTTTTTGGTGATTATCTTCTTTGAGCTGCAGGGGAATTAACTCAAATGGTAGAGCGCTTGCTTTGCATGCGAGCGGTAGTGGGATCGATGCCCACATTCTCCATTTGGATTTTACCTGCTCGTAATGTTTGTTGTTGTTGTTTTTGGTGATTTACTTTTGTGAGTTAAAGGGGAATTAGCTCAAATGGTAGAGCGCTTGCTTCGCATGCGAGAGGTAGTGGGGTCGATCCCCACATTCTCCGTTTGGATTTTGCCTGATCGTAACGTTTGTTGTTGTTTTTGGTGATTTTCTTGTATGCTTTGCAGGGGAAGTAGCTCAAATGGGAGAATGCTCGCTGAGCGTTGGTGGGATCGATGCCCACATTCTCCATTTGGATTTTGCCTGCTCGTTAACTTTTGTTGTTGTTGTTTTTGGTGATTATCTTCTTTGAGCAGCAGGGGAATTAGCTTAAATGGTAGAGCGCTTGCATCGCATGCGAGAGGTAGTGGGATCGATCCCCACATTTTCCATTTGGATTATGCCTGATCGTAACGTTTGTTGTTGTTTTTGGTGATTTTCTTGTATGCTTTGCAGGGAAAGTAGTTCAAATGGGAGAATGCTCGCTGAGCGTTTGTGGGATCGATGCCCACATTCTCCATTTGGATTTTGCCTGCGCGTTAACTTTTGTTGTTGTTGTTTTTGGTGATTATCTTCTTTTGAGCTGCAAGGGAATGAACTCAAATGGTAGAGCGCTCGCTTTGCATGCGAGAGGTAGTGGGATCGATGCCCGCATTCTCCATTTGGATTTTACCTGCTCGTAATGTTTGTTGTTGTTGTTTTTGGTGATTTACTTGCGTGAGTTAAAGGGGAATTAGCTCAAACGGTAGAGCGCTTGCTTCGCATGCGAGAGGTAGTGGGATCGATGCCCACATTCTCCATTTGGATTTTGCCTGCTCGTTAACTTTTGTTGTTGTTGTTTTTGGTGGTTATCTTCTTTGAGCTGCAAGGGAATTAACTCAAATGGTAGAGCGCTCACTTTGCATGCGAGAGGTAGTGGGATCGATGCCCACATTCTCCATTTGGATTTTACCAGCTCGTAATGTTTGTTGTTGTTGTTTTTGGTGATTTACTTATGTGATTTGAAGGGGAATTAGCTCAAATGGTAAAGCGCTCGCTTTGTATGTGAGAGGTAGTGGGATCGATGCCCACATTCTCCAGTTGGATTATGCCTGCTCGTAATGTTTGTGGTTGTTATTTTGGTGATTTTCTTGTCTGATTTGCAGGGGAAGTAGTTCAAAGGGTCGAATTCTCGTTTAGTGTTCATGGGATCGATGCCCACATTCTCCATTTGGATTTTGCCTGCTTGTTCACTTTTGTTGTTGTTGTTTTTGGTGATTATCTTCTTTGAGTTGGAGGGGAATTAGCTCAAATGGTAGAGTGCTTGCTTCGCATGCGAGAGGTAGAGGGATCGATGCCCACATTCTCCAAATGGATTTTGCCTGCTTGTTAACTTTTGTTGTTGTTGTTTTTGGTGATTATCTTCTTTGAGTTGGCGGGGAATTAGCTCAAATGGTAGAGCGCTTGCTTCGCATGCGAGAGGTAGAGGGATCGATGCCCACATTCTCCAAATGGATTTTGCCTCCCCGTTAACTTGTTGTTGTTTTTGGTGATTTTCTTCTATGAGTTGAAGGGGAATTAGCTCAAATGGTAGAGCGCTTGCTTAGCGTGCGAGAGGTAGTGGGATCGATACCCATATTCTCCATTTGGATTTTGCCTGGTCGTTAACTTGTTGTTGTTGTTGTTTTTGGTTATTTTCTTCTGTGAATTGAAGGGGAATTCGCTCAAATGGTAGAGCGCTTGCATTGCATGCGAGAGGTAGTGGGATCGATGCCCACGTTCTCCATTTGAATTTTGCCTGATCGTAACGTTTGTTGTTGTTTTTGGTGATTTTCTTGTATGCTTTGCAGGGGAAGTCGCTCAAATGGTAGAATGCTCGCTGAGCGTTTTTGGGATCGATGCCCACATTCTCCATTTGGATTTTGCCTGCTCGTTAACTTTTGTTGTTGTTGTTTTTGGTGATTAACTTCTTTGACCTGCAGGGGAATTAGCTCAAATGGTAGAGCGCTCGCTTTGCATGCAAGAGGTAGTGATATCGATGCCCACATTACCCAGTTGGATTTTGCCTGCTCGTTAACTTGTTGCTGTTGTTGTTGTTGTTTTTGGTGATTTTCTTCTGTGAGTTGAAGAGGACTTAGCTCAATTGGTAGAGCGCTCGCTTTGCATGCGAGAGGTAGTGGGATCGATGCCCACATTCTCCAAATGCATTTTGCCTGCTCGTTAACTTGTTGTTGTTGTTTTTGGTGATTTTCTTTTGTGAGTAAAAGGGGAATTAGCTCAAATGGTAGAGTGGTTGCTTCGCATGCGAGAGGTAGTGAGATCGATACCCACGTTCTCCATTTGAATTTTGCCTGATCGTAACGTTTGTTGTTGTTTTTGGTGATTTTCTTGTATGCTTTGCAGGGGAAGTCGCTCAAATGGTAGAATGCTCGCTGAGCGTTTTTGGGATCGATGCCCACATTCTCCATTTGGATTTTGCCTGCTCGTTAACTTTTGTTGTTGTTGTTTTTGGTGATTAACTTCTTTGAGCTGCAGGGGAATTAGCTCAAATGGTAGAGCGCTCGCTTTGCATGCAAGAGGTAGTGATATCGATGCCCACATTCCCCAGTTGGATTTTGCCTGCTCGTTAACTTGTTGCTGTTGTTGTTGTTGTTTTTGGTGATTTTCTTCTGTGAGTTGAAGAGGACTTAGCTCAATTGGTAGAGCGCTCGCTTTGCATGCGAGAGGTAGTGGGATCGATGCCCACATTCTCCAACTGCATTTTGCCTGCTCGTTAACTTTTATTGTTTTTTGTGATTGTCTTCTGAGTTGCAGGGGAATTAGCTCAAATGGTAGAGTGCTCGTTTAGCATGCGAGAGGTAGAAGGATCGATGCCCACAATCTACAATTGGATTTTGCCTGCTCGTTAACTTGTTGCTGTTGTTGTTGTTGTTTTTGGTGATTTTCGTATGTGAGTTGAAGGGGAATTAGCTCAAATGGTAGAGTGCTTGCTTTGCATGCGAGAGATAGTGGGATCGATGCCCACATTCTCCAATTGGATTTTGCCTGCTCGTTAACTTGTTGTTGTTGTTGCTTTTGGTGATTTTCTTCTATGAGTTGAAGGGGAATTAGCTCAAATGGTAGAGCGCTCACTTTGCATGCGAGAGGCAGTGGAATCGATGCCCACATTCTCCAATTGAGTTTTACCTGCTCGTAATGTTTGTTGTTGTTGTTTTTTGTGATTTTCTTGTGTGAGTTAAAGGGGAATTAGCTCAAATGGTAGAGCGCTTGCTTCGCATGCGAGAGGTCGTGGGATCGATGCCCACATTTTACATTTTGATTATGCCTGATCGTAACATTTGTTGTTGTTTTTGGTGATTTTCTTGTATGCTTTGCAGGGGAAGTCGTTCAAATGGTAGAATGCTCGCTTAGCGTTTGTGGGATCGATGCCCACATTCTCCATTTGGATTTTGACTGCTCGTTAACTTTTGTTGTTGAGGTTTTTGGTGATTATCTTCTTTGAGCTGCAGGGGAATTGACTCAAATGGAAGAGCGCTCGCTTCGATTGCGAGAGGTAGGGATCGATGCCAAATTCTCCAAATGGATTTTGCCTGCTCGTTAACTTTTGTTGTTGTTGTTTTTGGTGATTATCTTCTTTGAGCTGCAGGGGAATTAACTCAAATGGTAGAGCGCTTGCTTTGCATGCGAGCGGTAGTGGGATCGATGCCCACATTCTCCATTTGGATTTTACCTGCTCGTAATGTTTGTTGTTGTTGTTTTTGGTGATTTACTTTTGTGAGTTAAAGGGGAATTAGCTCAAATGGTAGAGCGCTTGCTTCGCATGCGAGAGGTAGTGGGGTCGATCCCCACATTCTCCGTTTGGATTTTGCCTGATCGTAACGTTTGTTGTTGTTTTTGGTGATTTTCTTGTATGCTTTGCAGGGGAAGTAGCTCAAATGGGAGAATGCTCGCTGAGCGTTTGTGGGATCGATGCCCACATTCTCCATTTGGATTTTGCCTGCTCGTTAACTTTTGTTGTTGTTGTTTTTGGTGATTATCTTCTTTGAGCAGCAGGGGAATTAGCTTAAATGGTAGAGCGCTTGCATCGCATGCGAGAGGTAGTGGGATCGATCCCCACATTTTCCATTTGGATTATGCCTGATCGTAACGTTTGTTGTTGTTTTTGGTGATTTTCTTGTATGCTTTGCAGGGAAAGTAGTTCAAATGGGAGAATGCTCGCTGAGCGTTTGTGGGATCGATGCCCACATTCTCCATTTGGATTTTGCCTGCTCGTTAACTTTTGTTGTTGTTGTTTTTGGTGATTATCTTCTTTTGAGCTGCAAGGGAATTAACTCAAATGGTAGAGCGCTCGCTTTGCATGCGAGAGGTAGTGGGATCGATGCCCGCATTCTCCATTTGGATTTTACCTGCTCGTAATGTTTGTTGTTGTTGTTTTTGGTGATTTACTTGCGTGAGTTAAAGGGGAATTAGCTCAAAGGGTAGAGCGCTTGCTTCGCATGCGAGAGGTAGTGGGATCGATGCCCACATTCTCCATTTGGATTTTGCCTGCTCGTTAACTTTTGTTGTTGTTGTTTTTGGTGATTATCTTCTTTGAGCTGCAAGGGAATTAACTCAAATGGTAGAGCGCTCACTTTGCATGCGAGAGGTAGTGGGATCGATGCCCACATTCTCCATTTGGATTTTACCTGCTCGTAATGTTTGTTGTTGTTGTTTTTGGTGATTTACTTATGTGATTTGAAGGGGAATTAGCTCAAATGGTAAAGCGCTCGCTTTGTATGTGAGAGGTAGTGGGATCGATGCCCACATTCTCCAGTTGGATTATGCCTGCTCGTAATGTTAGTGGTTGTTGTTTTGGTGATTTTCTTGTCTGATTTGCAGGGGAAGTAGTTCAAAGGGTCGAATTCTCGTTTAGTGTTCATGGGATCGATGCCCACATTCTCCATTTGGATTTTGCCTGCTTGTTAACTTTTGTTGTTGTTGTTTTTGGTGATTATCTTCTTTGAGTTGGCGGGGAATTAGCTCAAATGGTAGAGCGCTTGCTTCGCATGCGAGAGGTAGAGGGATCGATGCCCACATTCTCCAACTGCATTTTGCCTGCTCGTTAACTTTTATTGTTTTTTGTGATTGTCTTCTGAGTTGCAGGGGAATTAGCTCAAATGGTAGAGTGCTCGTTTAGCATGCGAGAGGTAGAAGGATCGATGCCCACAATCTACAATTGGATTTTGCCTGCTCGTTAACTTGTTGCTGTTGTTGTTGTTGTTTTTGGTGATTTTCGTATGTGAGTTGAAGGGGAATTAGCTCAAATGGTAGAGTGCTTGCTTTGCATGCGAGAGATAGTGGGATCGATGCCCACATTCTCCAATTGGATTTTGCCTGCTCGTTAACTTGTTGTTGTTGTTGCTTTTGGTGATTTTCTTCTATGAGTTGAAGGGGAATTAGCTCAAATGGTAGAGCGCTCACTTTGCATGCGAGAGGCAGTGGAATCGATGCCCACATTCTCCAATTGAGTTTTACCTGCTCGTAATGTTTGTTGTTGTTGTTTTTTGTGATTTTCTTGTGTGAGTTAAAGGGGAATTAGCTCAAATGGTAGAGCGCTTGCTTCGCATGCGAGAGGTCGTGGGATCGATGCCCACATTTTACATTTTGATTATGCCTGATCGTAACATTTGTTGTTGTTTTTGGTGATTTTCTTGTATGCTTTGCAGGGGAAGTCGTTCAAATGGTAGAATGCTCGCTTAGCGTTTGTGGGATCGATGCCCACATTCTCCATTTGGATTTTGACTGCTCGTTAACTTTTGTTGTTGAGGTTTTTGGTGATTATCTTCTTTGAGCTGCAGGGGAATTGACTCAAATGGAAGAGCGCTCGCTTCGATTGCGAGAGGTAGGGATCGATGCCAAATTCTCCAAATGGATTTTGCCTGCTCGTTAACTTTTGTTGTTGTTGTTTTTGGTGATTATCTTCTTTGAGCTGCAGGGGAATTAACTCAAATGGTAGAGCGCTTGCTTTGCATGCGAGCGGTAGTGGGATCGATGCCAACATTCTCCATTTGGATTTTACCTGCTCGTAATGTTTGTTGTTGTTGTTTTTGGTGATTTACTTTTGTGAGTTAAAGGGGAATTAGCTCAAATGGTAGAGCGCTTGCTTCGCATGCGAGAGGTAGTGGGGTCGATCCCCACATTCTCCGTTTGGATTTTGCCTGATCGTAACGTTTGTTGTTGTTTTTGGTGATTTTCTTGTATGCTTTGCAGGGGAAGTAGCTCAAATGGGAGAATGCTCGCTGAGCGTTTGTGGGATCGATGCCCACATTCTCCATTTGGATTTTGCCTGCTCGTTAACTTTTGTTGTTGTTGTTTTTGGTGATTATCTTCTTTGAGCAGCAGGGGAATTAGCTTAAATGGTAGAGCGCTTGCATCGCATGCGAGAGGTAGTGGGATCGATCCCCACATTTTCCATTTGGATTATGCCTGATCGTAACGTTTGTTGTTGTTTTTGGTGATTTTCTTGTATGCTTTGCAGGGAAAGTAGTTCAAATGGGAGAATGCTCGCTGAGCGTTTGTGGGATCGATGCCCACATTCTCCATTTGGATTTTGCCTGCTCGTTAACTTTTGTTGTTGTTGTTTTTGGTGATTATCTTCTTTTGAGCTGCAAGGGAATTAACTCAAATGGTAGAGCGCTCGCTTTGCATGCGAGAGGTAGTGGGATCGATGCCCGCATTCTCCATTTGGATTTTACCTGCTCGTAATGTTTGTTGTTGTTGTTTTTGGTGATTTACTTGCGTGAGTTAAAGGGGAATTAGCTCAAAGGGTAGAGCGCTTGCTTCGCATGCGAGAGGTAGTGGGATCGATGCCCACATTCTCCATTTGGATTTTGCCTGCTCGTTAACTTTTGTTGTTGTTGTTTTTGGTGATTATCTTCTTTGAGCTGCAAGGGAATTAACTCAAATGGTAGAGCGCTCACTTTGCATGCGAGAGGTAGTGGGATCGATGCCCACATTCTCCATTTGGATTTTACCTGCTCGTAATGTTTGTTGTTGTTGTTTTTGGTGATTTACTTATGTGATTTGAAGGGGAATTAGCTCAAATGGTAAAGCGCTCGCTTTGTATGTGAGAGGTAGTGGGATCGATGCCCACATTCTCCAGTTGGATTATGCCTGCTCGTAATGTTAGTGGTTGTTGTTTTGGTGATTTTCTTGTCTGATTTGCAGGGGAAGTAGTTCAAAGGGTCGAATTCTCGTTTAGTGTTCATGGGATCGATGCCCACATTCTCCATTTGGATTTTGCCTGCTTGTTAACTTTTGTTGTTGTTGTTTTTGGTGATTATCTTCTTTGAGTTGGCGGGGAATTAGCTCAAATGGTAGAGCGCTTGCTTCGCATGCGAGAGGTAGAGGGATCGATGCCCACATTCTCCAAATGGATTTTGCCTGCCCGTTAACTTGTTGTTTTTGGTGATTTTCTTCTATGAGTTGCAGGGGAATTAGCTCAAATGGTAGAGCGCTCGCTTTGCATGCGAGAGGTAGTGGGATCGATGCCCACATTCTCCATTTGGATTTTGCCTGCTCGTTAACTTTTATTGTTCTTTTTGTTGTTTTTGATCTGTAAGTTAAAGGGGAATTAGCTCAAATGGTAGAGCGCTTGCTTAGCGTGCGAGAGGTAGTGGGATCGATACCCATATTCTCCATTTGGATTTTGCCTGGTCGTTAACTTGTTGTTGTTGTTGTTTTTGGTTATTTTCTTCTGTGAATTGAAGGGTAATTAGCTCAAATGGTAGAGCGCTTGCATTGCATGCGAGAGGTAGTGGGATCGATGCCCACGTTCTCCATTTGAATTTTGCCTGATCGTAACGTTTGTTGTTGTTTTTGGTGATTTTCTTGTATGCTTTGCAGGGGAAGTCGCTCAAATGGTAGAATGCTCGCTGAGCGTTTTTGGGATCGATGCCCACATTCTCCATTTGGATTTTGCCTGCTCGTTAACTTTTGTTGTTGTTGTTTTTGGTGATTAACTTCTTTGAGCTGCAGGGGAATTAGCTCAAATGGTAGAGCGCTCGCTTTGCATGCAAGAGGTAGTGATATCGATGCCCACATTCCCCAGTTGGATTTTGCCTGCTCGTTAACTTGTTGCTGTTGTTGTTGTTGTTTTTGGTGATTTTCTTCTGTGAGTTGAAGAGGACTTAGCTCAATTGGTAGAGCGCTCGCTTTGCATGCGAGAGGTAGTGGGATCTATGCCCACATTCTCCAACTGCATTTTGCCTGCTCGTTAACTTTTATTGTTTTTTGTGATTGTCTTCTGAGTTGCAGGGGAATTAGCTCAAATGGTAGAGTGCTCGTTTAGCATGCGAGAGGTAGAGGGATCGATGCCCACAATCTACAATTGGATTTTGCCTGCTCGTTAACTTGTTGTTGTTGTTTTTGGTGATTTTCTTTTGTGAGTAAAAGGGTAATTAGCTCAAATGGTAGAGTGGTTGCTTCGCATGCGAGAGATAGTGGGATCGATGCCCACGTTCTCCATTTGAATTTTGCCTGATCGTAACGTTTGTTGTTGTTTTTGGTGATTTTCTTGTATGCTTTGCAGGGGAAGTCGCTCAAATGGTAGAATGCTCGCTGAGCGTTTTTGGGATCGATGCCCACATTCTCCATTTGGATTTTGCCTGCTCGTTAACTTTTGTTGTTGTTGTTTTTGGTGATTAACTTCTTTGACCTACAGGGGAATTAGCTCAAATGGTAGAGCGCTCGCTTTGCATGCAAGAGGTAGTGATATCGATGCCCACATTCCCCAGTTGGATTTTGCCTGCTTGTTAACTTGTTGCTGTTGTTGTTGTTGTTTTTGGTGATTTTCTTCTGTGAGTTGAAGAGGACTTAGCTCAATTGGTAGAGCGCTCGCTTTGCATGCGAGAGGTAGTGGGATCGATGCCCACATTCTCCAACTGCATTTTGCCTGCTCGTTAACTTTTATTGTTTTTTGTGATTGTCTTCTGAGTTGCAGGGGAATTAGCTCAAATGGTAGAGTGCTCGTTTAGCATGCGAGAGGTAGAGGGATCGATGCCCACAATCTACAATTGGATTTTGCCTGCTCGTTAACTTGTTGCTGTTGTTGTTGTTGTTTTTGGTGATTTTCGTATGTGAGTTGAAGGGGAATTAGCTCAAATGGTAGAGCGCTTGCTTTGCATGCGAGAGATAGTGGGATCGATGCCCACATTCTCCAATTGGATTTTGCCTGCTCGTTAACTTGTTGTTGTTGTTGCTTTTGGTGATTTTCTTCTATGAGTTGAAGGGGAATTAGCTCAAATGGTAGAGCGCTCACTTTGCATGCGAGAGGCAGTGGAATCGATGCCCACATTCTCCAATTGAGTTTTACCTGCTCGTAATGTTTGTTGTTGTTGTTTTTTGTGATTTTCTTGTGTGAGTTAAAGGGGAATTAGCTCAAATGGTAGAGCGCTTGCTTCGCATGCGAGAGGTAGTGGGATCGATGCCCACATTCTCCAATTGGATTTTACCTGCTCGTAATGTTTGTTGTTGTTGTTTTTGGTGATTTTCTTCTGTGAGTTAAAGGGGAATTAGCTTAAATGGTAGAGCGCTTGCTTTGCATGTGAGAGGTAGTGGGATAGATGCCCACATTCACCAATTGGATTGTGCCTGCTCGTTAACTTGTTGTTGTTTTTGGTGATTTTCTTCTATGAGTTGAACTGGAATTAGCTCAAATGATAGAGCGCTCGCTTTAGCATGTGAGAGTTGTGGGGTCGATGCCCACATTCTCCATTTGGATTTTTGCCTGCTCGTTAACTTTTGTTGTTCTTTGTGGTGATTTTGATCTATAAGTTAAAGGGGAATTAGCTCAAATGGTAGAGCGCTTGCTTTGCATGCGAGAGGTAGTGGCATCGATGCCCACATTTTCCATTTGGATGATGCCTGATCGTGACGTTTGTTGTTGTTTTTGGCGATTTTCTTGTATGCTTTGCAGGGGAAGTAGTTCAAATGGTAGAATGCTCGCTTCGCGTGTGTGGGATCGATGCCCACGTTCTCCATTTGGATTTTGCCTGCTCGTTAACTTTTGTTGTTGTTGTTTTTGGTGATTATCTTTTTTGAATTGCAGGGGAATTAGCTCAAATGGTAGAGCGCTTGCTTTGCATGCGAGAGGTAGTGGGATCGATGCCCGCATTCTCCAATTGGGTTTTGCTTGCTCGTTAACTTTTGTTGTTTTTGATGATTTTCTTTCAGTAATTGAGGGGAATTAACTCAAATGGTAGAGCGCTTGCTGAGCATGTGAGAGGTAGTGAGATTGATGCCCACATTCTCCATTTGAATTTTGCCTGATCGTAACGTTTGTTGTTGTTTTTGGTGATTTTCTTGTATGCTTTGCAGGGGAAGTAGCTCAAATTGTAGAGCGCTTGCTTTGCATGCGAGAGGTCGTGGGATGAATGCCCACATTCTCAAATTGGATTTTGCCTGCCCGTTAACTTGTTGTTGTTGTTGTTTTTGGTGGTTTTCTTCTATGAGTTGAATGGAAATTAGCTCAAATGGTAGAGAATGCGAGAGGTAGTGGGATCGATGCCCACATTCTCCATTTGGATTTTGCCTGCTCGTTAACTTTTGTTTTTGTTTTTGGTGATTTTTCTTGTATGAATTACAGGGGAAGTGGTTCAAATGGTAGAGCGCTCGCTTTAGCATGTGAGAGTTCGTAGGGTCGATGCCCACATTTTCCATTTGGATTTTACCAACTCGTAATGTTTGTTGTTGTTGTTTTGGGTGATTTTCTTTTGTGAGTTAAAGGGGAAGTAGCTCAAATGGTAGAGCGCTTGCTTGGCATGCGAGCGGTAGTGGGATCGATCCCCACATTCTCCATTTGGATTTTGCCTGCCCGTTAACTTGTTGTTGTTTTTGGTGATTTTCTTTTGTGAGTTAAAGGGGAAGTAGCTCAAATGGTAGAGCGCTTGCTTGGCATGCGAGCGGTAGTGGGATCGATCCCCACATTCTCCATTTGGATTTTGCCTGGTCGTTAACTTGTTGTTGTTGTTGTTTTTGGTTATTTTCTTCTGTGAATTGAAGGGGAATTCGCTCAAATGGTAGAGCGCTTGCATTGCATGCGAGAGGTAGTGGGATCGATGCCCACAATCTCCAATTGGATTTTGCCTGCCCGTTAACTTGTTGTTGTTGTTTTTGGTGATTTTCTTGTATGAGTTGAAGGGGAGTTAGCTCAAATGGTAGAGCGCTCGTTTAGCATGGGAAAGGTAGTGGGATCGATGCCCACATTCTCCAATTGGATTTTGCCTGCTCGTTAACTTGTTGTTGTTGTTTTTGGTGATTTTCTTCCGTAAGTTTAAAGAGAATTAGCTCAAATGGTAGAGCGCTTGCTTCGCATGCGAGAGGTAGAGGGATCGATGCCCACATTCTCCACTTGGGTTTTGCTTGCTCGTAATGTTTGTTGTTGTTGTTTTTGGTGATTTTCTTTTGTGAGTTAAAGGGGAATTAGCTCAAATGGTAGAGTGGTTGCTTCGCATGAGAGAGGTAGTGGGATCGATACCCACGTTCTCCATTTGAATTTTGCCTGATCGTAACGTTTGTTGTTGTTTTTGGTGATTTTCTTATATGATTTGCAGGGGAAGTAGTTCAAATGGAAGAATGCTCGCTTAGCGTTCGTGGGATCGATGCCCACATTCTCCATTTGGATTTTGCCTGCTCGTTAACTTTTGTTGTTGTTGTTTTTGGTGATTATCTTCTTGGAGTTCCAGGGGACTTAGCTCAAATGGTAGAGCGCTTGCTTTGCATGCGAGCGGTAGTGGGATCGATGCCCACGTTCTCCAATTGGATTTTGCTTGCTCGTTAACTTTTGTTGTTCTTTTTGGTGATTTTGTTCTGTGAGCTGCAGGTGAATTAGCTTAAATGGTAGAGCGCTTGCATCGCATGTGAGAGGTAGTGGGATCGATCCCCACATTTTACATTTTGATTATGCCTGATCGTAACATTTGTTGTTGTTTTTGGTGATTTTCTTGTATGCTTTGCAGGGGAAGTCGTTCAAATGGTAGAATGCTCGCTTAGCGTTTGTGGGATCGATGCCCACATTCTCCATTTGGATTTTGACTGCTCGTTAACTTTTGTTGTTGTTGTTTTTGGTGATTATCTTCTTTGAGCTGCAGGGGAATTGACTCAAATGGAAGAGCGCTCGCTTCGATTGCGAGAGGTAGGGATCGATGCCAAATTCTCCAAATGGATTTTGCCTGCTCGTTAACTTTTGTTGTTGTTGTTTTTGGTGATTATCTTCTTTGAGCTGCAGGGGAATTAACTCAAATGGTAAAGCGCTTGCTTTGCATGCGAGCGGTAGTGGGATCGATGCCCACATTCTCCATTTGGATTTTACCTGCTCGTAATGTTTGTTGTTGTTGTTTTTGGTGATTTACTTTTGTGAGTTAAAGGGGAATTAGCTCAAATGGTAGAGAGCTTGCTTCGCATGCGAGAGGTAGTGGGGTTGATCCCCACATTCTCCGTTTGGATTTTGCCTGATCGTAACGTTTGTTGTTGTTTTTGGTGATTTTCTTGTATGCTTTGCAGGGGAAGTAGCTCAAATGGGAGAATGCTCGCTGAGCGTTTGTGGGATCGATGCCCACATTCTCCATTTGGATTTTGCCTGCTCGTTAACTTTTGTTGTTGTTGTTTTTGGTGATTATCTTCTTTGAGCAGCAGGGGAATTAGCTTAAATGGTAGAGCGCTTGCATCGCATGCGAGAGGTAGTGGGATCGATCCCCACATTTTCCATTTGGATTATGCCTGATCGTAACGTTTGTTGTTGTTTTTGGTGATTTTCTTGTATGCTTTGCAGGGAAAGTAGTTCAAATGGGAGAATGCTCGCTGAGCGTTTGTGGGATCGATGCCCACATTGTCCATTTGGATTTTGCCTGCTCGTTAACTTTTGTTGTTGTTGTTTTTGGTGATTATCTTCTTTTGAGCTGCAAGGGAATTAACTCAAATGGTAGAGCGCTCGCTTTGCATGCGAGAGGTAGTGGGATCGATGCCCACATTCTCCATTTGGATTTTACCTGCTCGTAATGTTTGTTGTTGTTGTTTTTGGTGATTTACTTGCGTGAGTAAAAGGGGAATTAGCTCAAAGGGTAGAGCGCTTGCTTCGCATGCGAGAGGTAGTGGGATCGATGCCCACATTCTCCATTTGGATTTTGCCTGCTCGTTAACTTTTGTTGTTGTTGTTTTTGGTGATTATCTTCTTTGAGCTGCAAGGGAATTAACTCAATTGGTAGAGCGCTCGCTTTGCATGCGAGAGGTAGTGGGATCGATGCCCACATTCTCCATTTGGATTTTACCTGCTCGTAATGTTTGTTGTTGTTGTTTTTGGTGATTTACTTATATGATTTGAAGGGGAATTAGCTCAAATGGTAGAGCGCTTGCTTTGCATGCGAGAGATAGTGGGATCGATGCCCACATTCTCCAATTGGATTTTGCCTGCCCGTTAACTTGTTGTTGTTGTTTTTGGTGATTTTCTACTATGAGTTGAAGGGGAATTAGCTCAAATGGTAGAGCGCTCACGTTGCATGCGAGAGGCAGTGGGATCGTTGCCCACATTCTCCAATTGAGTTTTACCTGCTCGTAATGTTTGTTGTTGTTGTTTTTTGTGATTTTCTTGTGTGAGTTAAAGGGGAATTAGCTCAAATGGTAGAGCGCTTGCTTCGCATGCGAGAGGTAGTGGGGTTGATCCCCACATTCTCCGTTTGGATTTTGCCTGATCGTAACGTTTGTTGTTGTTTTTGGTGATTTTCTTGTATGCTTTGCAGGGGAAGTAGCTCAAATGGGAGAATGCTCGCTGAGCGTTTGTGGGATCGATGCCCACATTCTCCATTTGGATTTTGCCTGCTCGTTAACTTTTGTTGTTGTTGTTTTTGGTGATTATCTTCTTTGAGCAGCAGGGGAATTAGCTTAAATGGTAGAGCGCTTGCATCGCATGCGAGAGGTAGTGGGATCGATCCCCACATTTTCCATTTGGATTATGCCTGATCGTAACGTTTGTTGTTGTTTTTGGTGATTTTCTTGTATGCTTTGCAGGGAAAGTAGTTCAAATGGGAGAATGCTCGCTGAGCGTTTGTGGGATCGATGCCCACATTGTCCATTTGGATTTTGCCTGCTCGTTAACTTTTGTTGTTGTTGTTTTTGGTGATTATCTTCTTTTGAGCTGCAAGGGAATTAACTCAAATGGTAGAGCGCTCGCTTTGCATGCGAGAGGTAGTGGGATCGATGCCCACATTCTCCATTTGGATTTTACCTGCTCGTAATGTTTGTTGTTGTTGTTTTTGGTGATTTACTTGCGTGAGTTAAAGGGGAATTAGCTCAAAGGGTAGAGCGCTTGCTTCGCATGCGAGAGGTAGTGGGATCGATGCCCACATTCTCCATTTGGATTTTGCCTGCTCGTTAACTTTTGTTGTTGTTGTTTTTGGTGATTATCTTCTTTGAGCTGCAAGGGAATTAACTCAATTGGTAGAGCGCTCGCTTTGCATGCGAGAGGTAGTGGGATCGATGCCCACATTCTCCATTTGGATTTTACCTGCTCGTAATGTTTGTTGTTGTTGTTTTTGGTGATTTACTTATATGATTTGAAGGGGAATTAGCTCAAATGGTAGAGCGCTTGCTTTGCATGCGAGAGATAGTGGGATCGATGCCCACATTCTCCAATTGGATTTTGCCTGCCCGTTAACTTGTTGTTGTTGTTTTTGGTGATTTTCTACTATGAGTTGAAGGGGAATTAGCTCAAATGGTAGAGCGCTCACGTTGCATGCGAGAGGCAGTGGGATCGTTGCCCACATTCTCCAATTGAGTTTTACCTGCTCGTAATGTTTGTTGTTGTTGTTTTTTGTGATTTTCTTGTGTGAGTTAAAGGGGAATTAGCTCAAATGGTAGAGCGCTTGCTTCGCATCCGAGAGGTAGTGGGATCGATGCCCACATTCTCCAATTGGATTTTACCTGCTCGTAATGTTTGTTGTTGTTGTTTTTGGTGATTTTCTTCTGTGAGTTAAAGGGGAATTAGCTTAAATGGTAGAGCGCTTGCTTTGCATGTGAGAGGTAGTGGGATAGATGCCCACATTCTCCAATTTGATTTTTCCTGCTCGTTAACTTGTTGTTTTTGGTGATTTTCTTCTATGAGTTGAAGGGGAATTAGCTCAAATTAATAGAGCGCTCGCTTTAGCATGTGAGAGTTGTGGGGTCGATGCCCACATTCTCCATTTGGATTTTTGCCTGCTCGTTAACATTTGTTGTTCTTTGTGGTGATTTTGATCTGTAAGTTAAAGGGGAATTAGCTCAAATGGTAGAGCGCTTGCTTTGCATGCGAGAGGTAGTGGCATCGATGCCCACATTTTCCATTTGGATGATGCCTGATCGTGACGTATGTTGTTGTTTTTGGCGATTTTCTTGTATGCTTTGCAGGGGAAGTAGTTCAAATGGTAGAATGCTCGCTTAGCGTTTGTTTGATCGATGCCCACGTTCTCCATTTGGATTTTGCCTGCTCGTTAACTTTTGTTGTTGTTGTTTTTGGTGATTATCTTTTTTGAGCTGCAGGGGAATTAACTCAAATGGTAGAGCGCTCGCTTTGTATGCGAGAGGTAGTGGGATCGATGCCCACATTCTCCATTTGAATTTTGCCTGATCGTAACGTTTGTTGTTGTTTTTGGTGATTTTCTTGTATGCTTTGCAGGGGAAGTAGCTCAAATTGTAGAGCGCTTGCTTTGCATGCGAGAGGTCGTAGGATGAATGCCCACATTCTCAAATTGGATTTTGCCTGCCCGTTAACTTGTTGTTGTTGTTGTTTTTGGTGATTTTCTTCTATGAGTTGAATGGAAATTAGCTCAAATGGTAGAGCATGCGAGAGGTAGGGGGATCGATGCCCACATTCTCCATTTGGATTTTGCCTGCTCGTTAACTTTTGTTGTTGTTTTTGGTGATTTTCTTGTATGAATTACAGGGGAAGTGGTTCAAATGGTAGAGCGCTCGCTTTAGCATGTGAGAGTTCGTAGGGTCGATGCCCACATTCTCCACTTGGATTTTGCCTGCTCGTTAACTTTTATTGTTGTTGTTTTTGGTGATTATCTTATGGAGTTCCAGGGGTCTTAGCTCAAATGGTAGAGCGCTTGCTTTGCATGCGAGCGGTAGTGGGATCGATGCCCACGTTCTCCAATTGGATTTTGCCTGGTCGTTAACTTTTATTGTTGTTGTTTTTGGTGATTATCTTATGGAGTTCCAGGGGTCTTAGCTCAAATGGTAGAGCGCTTGCTTAGCATGCAAGAGGTAGTGGGATCGATGCCCACCTTCTCCATTTGGATTTTGCCTGGTCGTTAACTTTTATTGTTGTTGTTTTTGGTGATTATCTTATGGAGTTCCAGGGGTCTTAGCTCAAATGGTAGAGCGCTTGCTTTGCATGCGAGCGGTAGTGGGATCGATGCCCACGTTCTCCAATTGGATTTTGCTTGCTCGTTAACTTTTGTTGTTCTTTTTGGTGATTTTGATCTGTAAGTTAAAGGGGAATTAGCTTAAATGGTAGAGCCCTTGCTGAGCATGTGAGAGGTAGTGAGATTGATGCCCACATTCTCCATTTGGATTTTGCCTGCTCGTTAAATTTGTTGTTGTTGTTTTTGGTGATTTTCATCTGTGAGCTGCAGGTGTATTAGCTTAAATGGTAGCGCGCTTGCATCGCATGTGAGAGGTAGTGGGATCGATCCCCACATTTTACATTTTGATTATGCCTGATCGTAACATTTGTTGTTGTTTTTGGTGATTTTCTTGTATGCTTTGCAGGGGAAGTCGTTCAAATGGTAGAATGCTCGCTTAGCGTTTTTGGGATCGATGCCCACATTCTCCATTTGGATTTTGACTGCTCGTTAACTTTTGTTGTTGTTGTTTTTGGTGATTATCTTCTTTGAGCTGCAGGGGAATTGACTCAAATGGAAGAGCGCTCGCTTCGATTGCGAGAGGTAGGGATCGATGCCAAATTCTCCAAATGGATTTTGCCTGCTCGTTAACTTTTGTTGTTGTTGTTTTTGGTGATTATCTTCTTTGAGCTGCAGGGGAATTAACTCAAATGGTAGAGCGCTTGCTTTGCATGCGAGAGGTAGTGGGATCGATGCCCACATTCTCCATTTGGATTTTTCCTGCTCGTAAGGTTTGTTGTTGTTGTTTTTGGTGATTTACTTTTGTGAGTTAAAGGGGAATTAGCTCAAATGGTAGAGCGCTTGCTTCGCATGCGAGACGTAGTGGGGTCGATCCCCACATTCTCCGTTTGGATTTTGCCTGATCGTAACGTTTGTTGTTGTTTTTGGTGATTTTCTTGTATGCTTTGCAGGGAAAGTAGTTCAAATGGGAGAATGCTCGCTGAGCGTTTGTGGGATCGATGCCCACATTCTCCATTTGGATTTTGCCTGCTCGTTAACTTTTGTTGTTGTTGTTTTTGGTGATTATCTTCTTTTGAGCTGCAAGGGAATTAACTCAAATGGTAGAGCGCTCGCTTTGCATGCGAGAGGTAGTGGGATCGATGCCCACATTCTCCATTTGGATTTTACCTGCTCGTAATGTTTGTTGTTGTTGTTTTTGGTGATTTACTTGCGTGAGTTAAAGGGGAATTAGCTCAAAGGGTAGAGCGCTTGCTTCGCATGCGAGAGGTAGTGGGATCGATGCCCACATTCTCCATTTGGATTTTGCCTGCTCGTTAACTTTTGTTGTTGTTGTTTTTGGTGATTATCTTCTTTGAGCTGCAAGGGAATTAACTCAATTGGTAGAGCGCTCGCTTTGCATGCGAGAGGTAGTGGGATCGATGCCCACATTCTCCATTTGGATTTTACCTGCTCGTAATGTTTGTTGTTGTTGTTTTTGGTGATTTACTTATGTGATTTGAAGGGGAATTAGCTCAAATGGTAGAGCGCTTGCTTTGCATGCGAGAGATAGTGGGATAGATGCCCACATTCTCCAATTGGATTTTGCCTGCCCGTTAACTTGTTGTTGTTGTTTTTGGTGATTTTCTACTATGAGTTGAAGGGGAATTAGCTCAAATGGTAGAGCGCTCACGTTGCATGCGAGAGGCAGTGGGATCGTTGCCCACATTCTCCAATTGAGTTTTACCTGCTCGTAATGTTTGTTGTTGTTGTTTTTTGTGATTTTCTTGTGTGAGTTAAAGGGGAATTAGCTCAAATGGTAGAGCGCTTGCTTCGCATGCGAGAGGTAGTGGGATCGATGCCCACATTCTCCAATTGGATTTTACCTGCTCGTAATGTTTGTTGTTGTTGTTTTTGGTGATTTTCTTCTGTGAGTTAAAGGGGAATTAGCTTAAATGGTAGAGCGCTTGCTTTGCATGTGAGAGGTAGTGGGATAGATGCCCACATTCTCCAATTTGATTTTTCCTGCTCGTTAACTTGTTGTTTTTGGTGATTTTCTTCTATGAGTTGAAGGGGAATTAGCTCAAATTAATAGAGCGCTCGCTTTAGCATGTGAGAGTTGTGGGGTCGATGCCCACATTCTCCATTTGGATTTTTGCCTGCTCGTTAACATTTGTTGTTGTTTTTGGTGATTTTCTTCTGTGAGTTAAAGGGGAATTAGCACAAATGGTGGAGCGCTTGCTTTGCATGCGAGAGGTAGTGGCATCGATGCCCACATTTTCCATTTGGATGATGCCTGATCGTGACGTATGTTGTTGTTTTTGGCGATTTTCTTGTATGCTTTGCAGGGGAAGTAGTTCAAATGGTAGAATGCTCGCTTAGCGTTTGTGGGATCGATGCCCACGTTCTCCATTTGGATTTTGCCTGCTCGTTAACTTTTGTTGTTGTTGTTTTTGGTGATTATCTTTTTTGAGCTGCAGGGGAATTAACTCAAATGGTAGAGCGCTCGCTTTGTATGCGAGAGGTAGTGGGATCGATGCTCACATTCTCCATTTGAATTTTGCCTGATCGTAACGTTTGTTGTTGTTTTTGGTGATTTTCTTGTATGCTTTGCAGGGGAAGTAGCTCAAATTGTAGAGCGCTTGCTTTGCATGCGAGAGGTCGTAGGATGAATGCCCACATTCTCAAATTGGATTTTGCCTGCCCGTTAACTTGTTGTTGTTGTTGTTTTTGGTGATTTTCTTCTATGAGTTGAATGGAAATTAGCTCAAATGGTCGAGCATGCGAGAGGTAGGGGGATCGATGCCCACATTCTCCATTTGGATTTTGCCTGCTCGTTAACTTTTGTTGTTGTTTTTGGTGATTTTCTTGTATGAATTACAGGGGAAGTGGTTCAAATGGTAGAGCGCTCGCTTTAGCATGTGAGAGTTCGTAGGGTCGATGCCCACATTCTCCACTTGGATTTTGCCTGCTCGTTAACTTTTGTTGTTCTTTTTGGTGATTTTGATCTGTAAGGTAAAGGGGAATTAGCTCAAATGGTAGAGCGCTTGCTTAGCATGCAAGAGGTAGTGGGATCGATGCCCACCTTCTCCATTTGGATTTTGCCTGGTCGTTAACTTTTATTGTTGTTGTTTTTGGTGATTATCTTATGGAGTTCCAGGGGTCTTAGCTCAAATGGTAGAGCGCTTGCTTTGCATGCGAGCGGTAGTGGGATCGATGCCCACGTTCTCCAATTGGATTTTGCTTGCTCGTTAACTTTTGTTGTTCTTTTTGGTGATTTTGATCTGTAAGTTAAAGGGGAATTAGCTTAAATGGTAGAGCCCTTGCTGAGCATGTGAGAGATAGTGAGATTGATGCCCACATTCTCCATTTGGATTTTGCCTGCTCGTTAAATTTGTTGTTGTTGTTTTTGGTGATTTTCATCTGTGAGCTGCAGGTGTATTAGCTTAAATGGTAGCGCGCTTGCATCGCATGTGAGAGGTAGTGGGATCGATCCCCACATTTTACATTTTGATTATGCCTGATCGTAACATTTGTTGTTGTTTTTGGTGATTTTCTTGTATGCTTTGCAGGGGAAGTCGTTCAAATGGTAGAATGCTCGCTTAGCGTTTTTGGGATCGATGCCCACATTCTCCATTTGGATTTTGACTGCTCGTTAACTTTTGTTGTTGTTGTTTTTGGTGATTATCTTCTTTGAGCTGCAGGGGAATTGACTCAAATGGAAGAGCGCTCGCTTCGATTGCGAGAGGTAGGGATCGATGCCAAATTCTCCAAATGGATTTTGCCTGCTCGTTAACTTTTGTTGTTGTTGTTTTTGGTGATTATCTTCTTTGAGCTGCAGGGGAATTAACTCAAATGGTAGAGCGCTTGCTGTGCATGCGAGAGGTAGTGGGATCGATGCCCACATTCTCCGTTTGGATTTTTCCTGCTCGTAAGGTTTGTTGTTGTTGTTTTTGGTGATTTACTTTTGTGAGTTAAAGGGGAATTAGCTCAAATGGTAGAGCGCTTGCTTCGCATGCGAGACGTAGTGGGGTCGATCCCCACATTCTCCGTTTGGATTTTGCCTGATCGTAACGTTTGTTGTTGTTTTTGGTGATTTTCTTGTATGCTTTGCAGGGGAAGTAGCTCAAATGGGAGAATGCTCGCTGAGCGTTTGTGGGATCGATGCCCACATTCTCCATTTGGATTTTGCCTGCTCGTTAACTTTTGTTGTTGTTTTTGGTGATTATCTTCTTTGAGCAGCAGGGGAATTAGCTTAAATGGGAGAGCGCTTGCATCGCATGCTAGAGGTAGTGGAATTGATCCCCACATTTTCCATTTGGATTATGCCTGATCGTAACGTTTGTTGTTGTTTTTGGTGATTTTCTTGCGTGAGTTAGAGGGGAATTAGCTCAAATGGTAGAGCGCTCGCGTTGCATGCGAGAGGTAGTGGGATCAATGCCCACAATTTCCAATTGGATTTTGCCTGCTCGTTAACTTCTTGTTGTTGTTTTTGGTGATTTTGTGCTGTGAGTTGAAGGGGAATTAGCTCAAATGGTAGAGTGCTCGCTTAGCATGTGAGAGGTAGTGGGATCGATGCCCACGTTCTCCATTTGGATTTTGCCTGCTCGTCAACTTTTGTTGTTGTTGGTTTTTGGTGATTTTCTTGTGTGAGTTAAAGGGGAATTAGCTCAAATGGTAGCGCGCTTGCTTCGCATGCGAGAGGTAGTGGGATCAATGCCCACATTCTCCATTTGGATTTTGCCTGCTCGTAATGTTTGTTGTTGTTGTTTTTGGTGATTTTCTTGTATGAATTGCAGGGGAAGTGGTTCATATGGTAGAGCGCTCGTTTTAGCATGTGAGAGTTAGTGGGGTCGATGCCCACATTCTCCATTTGGATTTTGCCTGCTCGTTAACTTTTATTGTTCTTTTTGTTGTTTTTGATCTGTAAGTTAAAGGGGAATTAGCTCAAATGGTAGAGCGCTTGCTTAGCGTGCGAGAGTTAGTGGGATCTATACCCACATTCTCCATTTGGATTTTGCCTGGTCGTTAACTTTTATTGTTGTTGTTTTTGTTGATTTTCTTGTATAATTTGCAGGGGAAGTATTTCAAATGGTAGAATGCTTGCTTAGCGTTCGTGGGATCGATGCCCACATTCTCCATTTGGATTTTGCCTGCTCGTTAACTTTTGTTGTTGTTGTTTTTGGTGATTATCTTCTTTGAGTAACAGGGGAATTAGCTCAAATGGTAGAGCGCTCGCTTTGCATGCGAGAGGTAGTGGGATCGATGCCCACATTCTCAAATTGGTTTGTGCTTGCTCATTAGCATTTATTGTTTTTGATGATTTTCTTGCATTAATTGAGGGGAATTAGCTCAAATGAAAGAGCGCTCGCTGAGCATGTGAGAGGTCGTGAGATTGATGCCCACATTCTCCATTTGTATTTTGCCTGCTCGTTAACTTTTGTTGTTGTTTGTGGTGATTTTCTTCTGTGAGTTACAGGGGAATTATCTCAAATGGTAAAGCGCTCGCTTTGTATGTGAGAGGTAGTGGGATCGATGCCCACATTCTCCAGTTGGATTATGCCTGCTCGTAATGTTTGTGGTTGTTGTTTTGGTGATTTTCTTGTCTGATTTGCAGGGGAAGTAGTTCAAATGGTCGAATTCTCGTTTAGTGTTCATGGGATCGATGCCCACATTCTCCATTTGGATTTTGCCGGCTTGTTAACTTTTGTTGTTGTTGTTTTTGGTGATTATCTTCTTTGAGTTGTCGGGGAATTAGCTCAAATGGTAGAGCGCTTGCTTCGCATGAGAGAGGTAGAGGGATCGATGCCCACATTCTCCGAATGGATTTCGCCTGCTAGTTAACTTTTGTTGTTGTTGATTTTGGTGATTATCTTCTGAGTTGCAGGGGAATTAGCTCAAATGGTAGAGCGCTCGTTTAGCATGCTAAAGGTAGTGGGATCGATGCCCACATTCTCCAATTGGATTTTGCCTGCTCGTTAACTTGTTGTTGTTGTTTTTGGTGATTTTCTTCTGTAAGTTGAAAGAGAATTAGCTCAAATGGTAGAGCGCTTGCTTCGCATGCGAGAGGTAGAGGGATCGATGCCCACATTCTCCAATTGGATTTTGCTTGCTCGTAATGTTTGTTGTTGTTGTTTTTGGTGATTTTCTTGTATGCTTTGCAGGGGAAGTCGCTCAAATGGTAGAGCGCTTGCATTGCATGCGAGAGGTAGTGGGATCGATGCCCACAATCTCCAATTGAATTTTGCCTGCCCGTTAACTTGTTGTTGTTGTTTTTGGTGATTTTCTTCTATGAGTTGAAGGGGAATTAGCTCAAATGGTAGAGCGCTCGCTTTGCATGGGAGAGGTAGTGGGATCGATGCCCACATTCTCAAATTGAGTTTTACCTGCTCGTAATGTTTGTTGTTGTTGTTTTTTGTGATTTTCTTGTGTGAGCTAAAGGGGAATTAGCTCAAATGGTAGAGCGCTTGCTTCGCATGCGAGAGGTAGAGGGATCGATGCCCACATTCTCCAATTGGATTTTGCTTGCTCGTAATGTTTGTTGTTGTTGTTTTTGGTGATTTTCTTCTATAAGTTGAAGCGGAATTAGCTCAAATGATAGAGCGCTCGCTTTAGCATGTGAGAGTTGTGGGGTCGATGCCCACATTCTCCATTTGGATTTTTGCCTGCTCGTTAACTTTTGTTGTTCTTTGTGGTGATTTTGATCTGTAAGTTAAAGGGGAATTAGCTCAAATGGTAGAGCGCTTGCTTTGCATGCGAGAGGTAGTGGCATCGATGCCCACATTTTCCATTTGGATGATGCCTGATCGTGACGTTTGTTGTTGTTTTTGGCGATTTTCTTGTATGCTTTGCAGGGGAAGTAGTTCAAATGGGAGAATGCTCGCTTAGCGTGTGTGGGATCGATGCCCACGTTCTCCATTTGGATTTTGCCTGCTCGTTAACTTTTGTTGTTGTTGTTTTTGGTGATTATCTTTTTTGAGCTGCAGGGGAATTAACTCAAATGGTAGAGCGCTTGCTGAGCATGTGAGAGGTAGTGAGATTGATGCCCACATTCTCCATTTGAATTTTGCCTGATCGTAACGTTTGTTGTTGTTTTTGGTGATTTTCTTGTATCCTTTGCAGGGGAAGTAGCTCAAATTGTAGAGCGCTTGCTGAGCATGTGAGAGGTAGTGAGATTGATGCCCACATTCTCAAATTGGATTTTGCCTGCCCGTTAACTTGTTGTTGTTGTTTTTGGTGATTTTCTTCTATGAGTTGAATGGAAATTAGCTCAAATGGTAGAGCATGCGAGAGGTAGTGGGATCGATGCCCACATTCTCCATTTGGATTTTGCCTGCTCGTTAACTTTTGTTGTTGTTTTTGGTGATTTTCTTGTATGAATTACAGGGGAAGTGGTTCAAATGGTAGAGCGCTTGCTGAGCATGTGAGAGGTAGTGAGATTGATGCCCACATTCTCCATTTGGATTTTGCCTGCTCGTTAACTTTTGTTGTTCTTTTTGGTGATTTTGATCTGTAAGTTAAAGGGGAATTAGCTTAAATGGTAGAGCGCTTGCATCGCATGCTAGAGGTAGTGGAATTGATCCCCACATTTTCCATTTGGATTATGCCTGATCGTAACGTTTGTTGTTGTTTTTGGTGATTTTCTTGTGTGAGTTAGAGGGGAATTAGCTCAAATGGTAGAGCGCTTGCTTTGCATGGGAGAGGTAGTGGGATCGATGCCCGCATTCTCCAATTGGGTTTTGCCTGCTCGTTAACTTTTGTTGTTGTTGTTTTTGGTGATTATCTTCTTTGAGTTGCAGGGGAATTAGCTCAAATGGTAGAGCGCTTGCTTTGCATGCGAGAGGTAGTGGGATCGATGCCCGCATTCTCCAATTGGGTTTTGCTTGCTCGTTAACTTTTGTTGTTTTTGATGATTTTCTTTCAGTAATTGAGGGGAATTAGCTCAAATGAAAGAGCGCTCGCTGAGCATGTGAGAGGTAGTGAGATTGATGCCCACATTCTCCATTTGGATTTTGCCTGCTCGTAAAATTTGTTGTTGTTGTTTTTGGTGATTTTCTTCTATGAGTCGCAGGGGAATTAGCTTAAATGGTAGAGCGTTTGCATCGCATGCGAGAGGTAGTGGGATCGATCCCCACATTTTCCATTTTAATTATGCCTGATCGTAACATTTGTTATTGTTTTTGGTGATTTTCTTGTATGCTTTGCAGGGGAAGTAGTTCAAATGGTAGAATGCTCGCTTCGCGTTTGTGGGATCGATGCCCACATTCTCCATTTGGATTTTGCCTGCTCGTTAACTTTTGTTGTTGTTGTTTTTGGTGATTATCTTATTTGAGCTGCAGGGGAATTAACTCAAATGGTAGAGCGCTCGCTTTGCATGCGAGAGGTAGTGGGATCGATGCCCACATTCTCCATTTGGATTTTACCTGCTCGTAATGTTTGTTGTTGTTGTTTTTGGTGATTTACTTGTGTGAGTTAAAGGGGAATTAGCTCAAATGGTAGAGCGCTTGCTTCGCATGCGAGCGGTAGTGGGATCGATCCCCACATTCTCCATTTGGATTTTGCCTGATCGTAACGTTTGTTGTTTTTGGTGATTTTCTTGTGTGCTTTGCAGGGGAAGTAGCTCAAATGGTAGAATGCTCGCTTAGCGGTTGTGGGATCGATGCCCACATTCTCCATTTGGATTTTGCCTGCTCGTTAACTTTTGTTGTTGTTGTTTTTGGTGATTATCTTCTTTGAGTTACAGGGGAATTAGCTCAAATGGTAGAGCGCTCGCTTTGCATGCGAGAGGTAGTGGGATCGATGCCCGCATTCTCAAATTGGATTGTGCTTGCTCATTAGCATTTATTGTTTTTGATGATTTTCTTTCAGTAATTGAGGGGAATTAGCTCAAATGAAAGAGCGCTCGCTGAGCATGTGAGAGGTAGTGAGATTGATGCCCACATTCTCCATTTGTATTTTGCCTGCTCGTTAACTTTTGTTGTTGTTTGTGGTGATTTTCTTCTGTGAGTTGCAGGGGAATTATCTCAAATGGTAAAGCGCTCGCTTTGTATGCGAGAGGTAGTGGGATCGATGCCCACATTCTCCAGTTGGATTATGCCTGCTCGTAATGTTTGTGGCTGTTGTTTTGGTGATTTTCTTGTCTGATTTGCAGGGGAAGTAGTTCAAATGGTCGAATTCTCGTTTAGTGTTCATGGGATCGATGCCCACATTCTCCATTTGGATTTTGCCTGCTTGTTAACTTTTGTTGTTGTTGTTTTTGGTGATTATCTTCTTTGAGTTGGAGGGGAATTAGCTCAAATGGTAGAGCGCTTGCTTCGCATGCGAGAGGTAGAGGGATCGATGCCCACATTCTCCGATTGGATTTTGCCTGCTAGTTAACTTTTGTTGTTGTTGTTTTTGGTGATTATCTTCTGAGTTGGAGGGGAATTAGCTCAAATGGTAGAGCGCTCGTTTAGCATGCTAAAGGTAGTGGGATCGATGCCCACATTCTCCAATTGGATTTTGCCTGCTCGTTAACTTGTTGTTGTTGTTTTTGGTGATTTTCTTCTGTAAGTTGAATGAGAATTAGCTCAAATGGTAGAGCGCTTGCTTCGCATGTGAGAGGTAGAGGGATCGATGCCCACATTCTCCAATTGGATTTTGCTTGCTCGTAATGTTTGTTGTTGTTGTTTTTGGTGATTTTCTTGTATGCTTTGCAGGGGAAGTCGCTCAAATGGTAGAATGCTCCCTGAGCGTTTTTGGGATCGATGCCCACATTCCCCAGTTGGATTTTGCCTGCTCGGTAACTTGTTGCTGTTGTTGTTGTTGTTTTTGGGGATTTTCTTCTGTGAGTTCAAGAGGACTTAGCTCAATTGGTAGAGTGCTCTCTTTGCATGCGAGAGGTAGTGGGATCGATGCCCACATTCTCCAACTGCATTTTGCCTGCTCGTTAACTTGTTGTTGTTGTTGTTGTTGTTTTTTGTGATTTTCTTCTGAGTTGCAGGGGAATTAGCTCAAATGGTAGAACGCTCGCTTAGCATGCGAGAGGTAGAGGGATCGATGCCCACATTCTCCATTTGGATTTTGCCTGCTCGTTAACTTGTTGTTGTTGTTGTTTCTGGTTATTTTCTTCTGTGAATTGCAGGGGAATTCGCTCAAATGGTAGAGCGCTTGCATTGCATGCGAGAGGTAGTGGGATCGATGCGCACAATCTCCAATTTAATTTTGCCTGCCCGTTAACTTGTTGTTGTTGTTTTTGGTGATTTTCTTCTATGAGTTGAAGGGGAATTAGCTCAAATGGTAGAGCGCTCGCTTTGCATGCGAGAGGTAGTGGGATCGATGCCCACATTCTCCAACTGCATTTTGCCTGCTCGTTAACTTTTATTGTTTTTTGTGATTATCTTCTGAGTTGCAGTGGAATTACCTCAAATGGTAGAGCGCTCGCTGAGCATGCGAGACGTAGTGGGGAAGATGCCCACAATCTACAATTGGATTTTGCCTGCTCGTTAACTTGTTGTTGTTGTTGTTTTTGGTGATTTTCTTCTATGAGTTGAAGGGGAGTTAGCTCAAATGGTAGAGCGCTCACTTTGCATGCGAGAGGCAGTGGAATCGATGCCCACATTCTCAAATTGAGTTTTACCTGCTCGTAATGTTTGTTGTTGTTGTTTTTTGTGATTTTCTTGTGTGAGTTAAAGGGGAATTAGCTCAAATGGTAGAGCGCTTGCTTCGCATGCGAGAGGTAGTGGGATCGATGCCCACATTCTCCAATTGGATTTTGCCTGCTCGTTAACTTGTTGTTGTTGTTTTTGGTGATTTTCTTCTATGAGTTGAAGCCAAATTAGCTCAAATGATAGAGCGCTCGCTTTAGCATGTGAGAGTTGTGGGGTCGATGCCCACATTCTCCATTTGGATTTTTGCCTGCTCGTTAACTTTTGTTGTTCTTTGTGGTGATTTTGATCTGTAAGTTAAAGGGGAATTAGCTCAAATGGTAGAGAGCTTGCTTTGCATGCGAGAGGTAGTGGCATCGATGCCCACATTTTCCATTTGGATGATGCCTGATCGTGACGTTTGTTGTTGTTTTTGGCGATTTTCTTGTATGCTTTGCAGGGGAAGTAGTTCAAATGGGAGAATGCTCGCTTAGCGTGTGTGGGATCGATGCCCACGTTCTCCATTTGGATTTTGCCTGCTCGTTAACTTTTGTTGTTGTTGTTTTTGGTGATTATCTTTTTTGAGCTGCAGGGGAATTAACTCAAATGGTAGAGCGCTTGCTGAGCATGTGAGAGGTAGTGAGATTGATGCCCACATTCTCCATTTGAATTTTGCCTGATCGTAACGTTTGTTGTTGTTTTTGGTGATTTTCTTGTATCCTTTGCAGGGGAAGTAGCTCAAATTGTAGAGTGCTTGCTTTGCATGCGAGAGGTCGTGGGATGAATGCCCACATTCTCAAATTGGATTTTGCCTGCCCGTTAACTTGTTGTTGTTGTTTTTGGTGATTTTCTTCTATGAGTTGAATGGAAATTAGCTCAAATGGTAGAGCATGCGAGAGGTAGTGGGATCGATGCCCACATTCTCCATTTGGATTTTGCCTGCTCGTTAACTTTTGTTGTTGTTTTTGGTGATTTTCTTGTATGAATTACAGGGGAAGTGGTTCAAATGGTAGAGCGCTTGCTGAGCATGTGAGAGGTAGTGAGATTGATGCCCACATTCTCCAATTGGATTTTGCCTGCTCGTTAACTTTTGTTGTTCTTTTTGGTGATTTTGATCTGTAAGTTAAAGGGGAATTAGCTTAAATGGTAGAGCGCTTGCATCGCATGCTAGAGGTAGTGGAATTGATCCCCACATTTTCCATTTGGATTATGCCTGATCGTAACGTTTGTTGTTGTTTTTGGTGATTTTCTTGTGTGAGTTAGAGGGGAATTAGCTCAAATGGTAGAGCGCTTGCTTTGCATGGGAGAGGTAGTGGGATCGATGCCCGCATTCTCCAATTGGGTTTTGCCTGCTCGTTAACTTTTGTTGTTGTTGTTTTTGGTGATTATCTTCTTTGAGTTGCAGGGGAATTAGCTCAAATGGTAGAGCGCTTGCTTTGCATGCGAGAGGTAGTGGGATCGATGCCCGCATTCTCCAATTGGGTTTTGCTTGCTCGTTAACTTTTGTTGTTTTTGATGATTTTCTTTCAGTAATTGAGGGGAATTAGCTCAAATGAAAGAGCGCTCGCTGAGCATGTGAGAGGTAGTGAGATTGATGCCCACATTCTCCATTTGGATTTTGCCTGCTCGTTAAATTTGTTGTTGTTGTTTTTGGTGATTTTCTTCTGTGAGTCGCAGGGGAATTAGCTTAAATGGTAGAGCGCTTGCATCGCATGCGAGAGGTAGTGGGATCGATCCCCACATTTTCCATTTTGATTATGCCTGATCATAACATTTGTTATTGTTTTTGGTGATTTTCTTGTATACTTTGCAGGGGAAGTAGCTCAAATGGTAGAATGCTCGCTTAGCGGTTGTGGGATCGATGCCCACATTCTCCATTTGGATTTTGCCTGCTCGTTAACTTTTGTTGTTGTTGTTTTTGGTGATTATCTTCTTTGAGTTACAGGGGAATTAGCTCAAATGGTAGAGCGCTCGCTTTGCATGCGAGAGGTAGTGGGATCGATGCCCGCATTCTCAAATTGGATTGTGCTTGCTCATTTGCATTTATTGTTTTTGATGATTTTCTTGCATTAATTGAGGGGAATTAGCTCAAATGAAAGAGCGCTCGCTGAGCATGTGAGAGGTAGTGAGATTGATGCCCACATTCTCCATTTGGATTTTGCCTGCTCGTTAACTTTTGTTGTTGTTTGTGGTGATTTTCTTCTGTGAGTTGCAGGGGAATTATCTCAAATGGTAGAGCGCTCGCTTTGCATGCGAGAAGTAGTGGGATCGATGCCCACATTCTCCATTCGGATTTTGCCTGCTCATTAACTTTTATTGTTCTTTTTGTTGTTTTTGATCTGTAAGTTAAATTAGCTCAAATGGTAGAGCGCTTACTTAGCGTGCGAGAGGTAGTGGGATCGATACCCATATTCTCCATTTGGATTTTGCCTGGTCGTTAACTTGTTGTTGTTGTTGTTTTTGGTTATTTTCTTCTGTGAATTGAAGGGGAATTCGCTCAAATGGTAGAGCGCTTGCATTGCATGCGAGAGGTAGTGGGATCGATGCCCACAATCTCCAATTGGATTTTGCCTGCCCGTTAACTTGTTGTTGTTGTTTTTGGTGATTTTCTTCTATGAGTTGAAGGGGAATTAGCTCAAATGGTAGCGCGCTCACTTTGCATGCGAGAGGCAGTGGAATCGATGCCCACATTATCCAATTGAGTTTTACCTGCTCGTAATGTTTGTTGTTGTTGTTTTTTGTGATTTTCTTGTGTGAGTTAAATGCGAAATTAGCTCAAATGGTAGAGCGCTTGCTTCGCATGCGAGAGGTAGTGGGATCGATGCCCACATTCTCCAATTGGATTTTACCTGTTTGTTGTTGTTGTTTTTGGTGATTTTCTTCTGTGAGTTAAAGGGGAATTAGATTAAATGGTAGAGCGCTTGCTTTGCATGTGAGAGGTAGTGGGATAGATGCCCACATTCTCCAATTGGTTTTTGCCTGCTCTTTAATTTGTTTTTGTTGTTTTTGGTGATTTTCTTCTGTGAGCTGCAGGTGAATTAGCTTAAATGGTAGAGCGCTTGCATCGCATGCGAGAGGTAGTGGGATCGATCCCCACATTTTCCATTTTGATTATGCCTGATCGTAACATTTGTTGTTGTTTTTGGTGATTTTCTTGTATGCTTTGCAGGGGAAGTCGTTCAAATGGTAGAATGCTCGCTTAGCGTTTGTGGGATCGATGCCCACATTCTCCATTTGGATTTTGACTGCTCGTTAACTTTTGTTGTTGTTGTTTTTGGTGATTATCTTCTTTGAGCTGCAGGGGAATTGACTCAAATGGAAGAGGGCTCGCTTCGATTGCGAGAGGTTGGGATCGATGCCAAATTCTCCAAATGGATTTTGCCTGCTCGTTAACTTTTGTTGTTGTTGTTTTTGGTGATTATCTTCTTTGAGCTGCAGGGGAATTAACTCAAATGGTAGAGCGCTTGCTTTGCATGCGAGAGGTAGTGGGATCGATGCCCACATTCTCCGTTTGGATTTTGCCTGCTCGTAATGTTTGTTGTTGTTGTTTTTGGTGATTTACTTTTGTGTGTTAAAGGGGAATTAGCTCAAATGGTAGAGCGCTTGCTTCGCATGCGAGAGGTAGTGGGGTCGATCCCCACATTCTCCGTTTGGATTTTGCCTGATCGTAACGTTTGTTGTTGTTTTTGGTGATTTTCTTGTATGCTTTGCAGGGGAAGTAGCTCAAATGGGAGAATGCTCGCTGAGCGTTTGTGGGATCGATGCCCACATTCTCCATTTGGATTTTGCCTGCTCGTTAACTTTTGTTGTTGTTGTTTTTGGTGATTATCTTCTTTGAGCAGCAGGGGAATTAGCTTAAATGGTAGAGCGCTTGCATCGCATGCGAGAGGTAGTGGGATCAATCCCCACATTTTCCATTTGGATTATGCCTGATCGTAACGTTTGTTGTTGTTTTTGGTGATTTTCTTGTATGCTTTGCAGGGAAAGTAGTTCAAATGGTAGAATGCTCGCTTCGCGTTTGTGGGATCGATGCCCACATTCTCCATTTGGATTTTGCCTGCTCGTTAACTTTTGTTGTTGTTGTTTTTGGTGATTATCTTCTTTTAGCTGCAAGGGAATTAACTCAAATGGTAGAGCGCTCGCTTTGCATGCGAGAGGTAGTGGGATCGATGCCCACATTCTCCATTTGGATTTTACCTGCTCGTAATGTTTGTTGTTGTTGTTTTTGGTGATTTACTTGGTGAGTTAAAGGGGAATTAGCTCAAAGGGTAGAGCGCTTGCTTCGCATGCGAGAGGTAGTTGGATCGATGACCACATTCTCCATTTGGATTTTGCCTGCTCGTTAACTTTTGTTGTTGTTGTTTTTGGTGATTATCTTCTTTGAGGTGCAAGGGAATTAACTCAAATGGTAGAGCGCTCGCTTTACATGCGAGAGGTAGTGGGATCGATGCCCACATTCTCCATTTGGATTTTACCTGCTCGTAATGTTTGTTGTTGTTGTTTTTGGTGATTTACTTGCGTGAGTTAAAGGGGAATTAGCTCAAAGGGTAGAGAGCTTGCTTCGCATGCGAGAGGTAGAGGGATCGATGCCCACATTCTCCATTTGGATTTTGCCTGCTCGTTAACTTGTTGTTGTTGTTTTTGGTGATTTTCTTCTATGAGTTGAAGGGGAATTAGCTCAAATGGTAGAGTGCTCGCTTTGCATGCGAGTGGTAGTGGAATCGATGCCCACATTCTCCAACTGCATTTTGCCTGCTCATTAACTTTTATTGTTTTTTGTGATTATCTTCTGAGTTGCAGGGGAATTAGCTCAAATGGTAGAGCGCTCGTTTAGCATGCGAGAGGAAGTGGGATCGATGCCCACAATCTACAATTGGATTTTGCCTGCTCGTTAACTTGTTGCTGTTGTTGTTGTTGTTTTTGGTGATTTTCTTATGTGAGTTGAAGGGGAATTAGCTCAAATGGTAGAGCGCTTGCTTTGCATATGAGAGGTAGTGGGATAGATGCCCACATTCTCCAATTGGATTTTGCCTGCTCTTTAATTTGTTTTTGTTGTTTTTGGTGATTTTCTTCTGTGAGCTGCAGGTGAATTAGCTTAAATGGTAGAGCGCTTGCATCGCATGCGAGAGGTAGTGGGATCGATCCCCACATTTTCCATTTTGATTATGCCTGATCGTAACATTTGTTGTTGTTTTTGGTGATTTTCTTGTATGCTTTGCAGGGGAAGTCGTTCAAATGGTAGAATGCTCGCTTAGCGTTTGTGGGATCGATGCCCACATTCTCCATTTGGATTTTGACTGCTCGTTAACTTTTGTTGTTGTTGTTTTTGGTGATTATCTTCTTTGAGCTGCAGGGGAATTGACTCAAATGGAAGAGGGCTCACTTCGATTGCGAGAGGTTGGGATCGATGCCAAATTCTCCAAATGGATTTTGCCTGCTCGTTAACTTTTGTTGTTGTTGTTTTTGGTGATTATCTTCTTTGAGCTGCAGGGGAATTAACTCAAATGGTAGAGCGCTTGCTTTGCATGCGAGAGGTAGTGGGATCGATGCCCACATTCTCCATTTGGATTTTACCTGCTCGTAATGTTTGTTGTTGTTGTTTTTGGTGATTTACTTTTGTGAGTTAAAGGGGAATTAGCTCAAATGGTAGAGCGCTTGCTTCGCATGCGAGAGGTAGTGGGGTCGATCCCCACATTCTCCGTTTGGATTTTGCCTGATCGTAACGTTTGTTGTTGTTTTTGGTGATTTTCTTGTATGCTTTGCAGGGGAAGTAGCTCAAATGGGAGAATGCTCGCTGAGCGTTTGTGGGATCGATGCCCACATTCTCCATTTGGATTTTGCCTGCTCGTTAACTTTTGTTGTTGTTGTTTTTGGTGATTATCTTCTTTGAGCAGCAGGGGAATTAGCTTAAATGGTAGAGCGCTTGCATCGCATGCGAGAGGTAGTGGGATCAATCCCCACATTTTCCATTTGGATTATGCCTGATCGTAACGTTTGTTGTTGTTTTTGGTGATTTTCTTGTATGCTTTGCAGGGAAAGTAGTTCAAATGGTAGAATGCTCGCTTCGCGTTTGTGGGATCGATGCCCACATTCTCCATTTGGATTTTGCCTGCTCGTTAACTTTTGTTGTTGTTGTTTTTGGTGATTATCTTCTTTTAGCTGCAAGGGAATTAACTCAAATGGTAGAGCGCTCGCTTTGCATGCGAGAGGTAGTGGGATCGATGCCCACATTCTCCATTTGGATTTTACCTGCTCGTAATGTTTGTTGTTGTTGTTTTTGGTGATTTACTTGGTGAGTTAAAGGGGAATTAGCTCAAAGGGTAGAGCGCTTGCTTCGCATGCGAGCGGTAGTTGGATCGATGACCACATTCTCCATTTGGATTTTGCCTGCTCGTTAACTTTTGTTGTTGTTGTTTTTGGTGATTATCTTCTTTGAGCTGCAAGGGAATTAACTCAAATGGTAGAGCGCTCGCTTTACATGCGAGAGGTAGTGGGATCGATGCCCACATTCTCCATTTGGATTTTACCTGCTCGTAATGTTTGTTGTTGTTGTTTTTGGTGATTTACTTGCGTGAGTTAAAGGGGATTTAGCTCAAAGGGTAGAGCGCTTGCTTCGCATGCGAGAGGTAGAGGGATCGATGCCCACATTCTCCATTTGGATTTTGCCTGCTCGTTAACTTGTTGTTGTTGTTTTTGGTGATTTTCTTCTATGAGTTGAAGGGGAATTAGCTCAAATGGTAGAGCGCTCGTTTAGCATGCGAGAGGTAGTGGGATCGATGCCCACATTCTCCAATTGAGTTTGACCTGCTCGTAATGTTTGTTGTTTTTGTTTTTTGTGATTTTCTTGTGTGAGTTAAAGGGGAATTAGCTCAAATGGTAGAGCGCTTGCTTTGCATATGAGAGATAGTGGGATCGATGCCCACATTCTCCAATTGGATTTTGCCTGCCCGTTAACTTGTTGTTGTTGTTTTTGGTGATTTTCTTCTATGAGTTGAAGGGGAATTAGCTCAAATGGTCGAGCGCTCGCTTTGCATGCGAGAGGTAGTGGGGTCGATGCCCACACTCTCCAACTGCATTTTGCCTGCTCGTTAACTTTTATTGTTTTTTGTGATTATCTACTGAGTTGCAGGAGAATTAGCTCAAATGGTAGAGCGCTCGCTGAGCATGCGAGAGGTAGTGGGGTCGATGCCCACAATCTACCATTGGATTTTGCCTGCTCGTTAACTTGTTGTTGTTGTTGTTTTTGGTGATTTTCTTCTATGAGTTGAAGGGGAATTAGCTCAAATGGTAGAGCGCTCACTTTGCATGCGAGAGGCAGTGGAATCGATGCCCACATTCTCCAATTGAGTTTTACCTGCTCGTAATGTTTGTTGTTGTTGTTTTTTGTGATTTTCTTGTGTGAGTTAAAGGGGAATTAGCTCAAATGGTAGAGCGCTTGCTTCGCATGCGAGAGGTAGTGGGATCGATGCCCACATTCTCCAATTGGATTTTACCTGCTCGTAATGTTTGTTGTTGTTGTTTTTGGTGATTTTCTTCTGTGAGTTAAAGGGGAATTAGATTAAATGGTAGAGCGCTTGCTTTGCATGTGAGAGGTAGTGGGATAGATGCCCACATTCTCCAATTGGATTTTGCCTGCTCGTTAACTTGTTGTTGTTTTTGGTGATTTTCTTCTATGAGTTGAAGGGGAATTAGCTCAAATGATAGAGCGCTCGCTTTAGCATGTGAGAGTTGTGGGGTCGATGGCCACATTCTCCATTTGGATTTTTGCCTGCTCGTTAATTTTTGTTGTTCTTTGTGGTGATTTTGATCTGTAAGTTAAAGGGGAATTAGCTCAAATGGTAGAGCGCTTGCTTTGCATGCGAGAGGTAGTGGCATCGATGCCCACATTTTCCATTTGGATGATGCCTGATCGTGACGTTTGTTGTTGTTTTTGGCAATTTTCTTGTATGCTTTGCAGGGGAAGTAGTTCAAATGGTAGAATGCTCGCTTAGCGTTTGTGGGATCGATGCCCACGTTCTCCATTTGGATTTTGCCTGCTCGTTAACTTTTGTTGTTGTTGTTTTTGGTGATTATCTTTTTTAAGCTGCAGGGGAATTAACTCAAATGGTAGAGCGCTCGCTTTGCATGCGAGAGGTAGTGGGATCGATGCCCACATTCTCCATTTGAATTTTGCCTGATCGTAACGTTTGTTGTTGTTTTTGGTGATTTTCTTGTATGCTTTGCAGGGGAAGTAGCTCAAATTGTAGAGCGCTTGCTTTGCATGCGAGAGGTCGTGGGATGAATGCCCACATTCTCAAATTGGATTTTGCCTGCCCATTAACTTGTTGTTGTTGTTTTTGGTGATTTTCTTCTATGAGTTGAATGGAAATTAGCTCAAATGGTAGAGCATGCGAGAGGTAGTGGGATCGATGCCCACATTCTCCATTTGGATTTTGCCTGGTCGTTAACTTTTATTGTTGTTGTTTTTGGTGATTTTCTTATATGATTTGCAGGGGAAGTAGTTCAAATGGAAGAATGCTCGCTTAGCGTTCGTGGGATCGATGCCCACATTCTCCATTTGGATTTTGCCTGCTCGTTAACTTTTGTTGTTGTTGTTTTTGGTGATCATCTTCTTGGAGTTCCAGGGGTCTTAGCTCAAATGGTAGAGCGCTTGCTTTGCATGAGAGCGGTAGTGGGATCGATGCCCACATTCTCCATTTGGATTTTGCTTGCTCGTTAACTTTTGTTGTTCTTTTTGGTGATTTTGATCTGTAAGTTAAAGGGGAATTAGCTTAAATGGTAGAGCGCTTGCTGAGCATGTGAGAGGTAGTGAGATTGATGCCCACATTCTCCATTTGGATTTTTGCCTGCTCGTTAACTTTTGTTGTTCTTTGTGGTGATTTTGATCTGTAAGTTAAAGGGGAATTAGCTCAAATGGTAGAGCGCTTGCTTTGCATGCGAGAGGTAGTTGCATCGATGCCCACATTTTCCATTTGGATGATGCCTGATCGTGACGTTTGTTGTTGTTTTTGGCGATTTTCTTGTATGCTTTGCAGGGGAATTAGTTCAAATGGTAGAATGCTCGCTTAGCGTTTGTGGGATCGATGCCCACGTTCTCCATTTGGATTTTGCCTGCTCGTTAACTTTTGTGTTGTTGTTTTTGGTGATTATCTTTTTTGAGCTGCAGGGGAATTAACTCAAATGGTAGAGCGCTCGCTTTGCATGCGAGAGGTAGTGGGATTGATGCCCACTTTCTCCATTTGAATTTTGCCTGATCGTAACATTTGTTGTTGTTTTTGGTGATTTTCTTGTATGCTTTGCAGGGGAAGTAGCTCAAATTGTAGAGCGCTTGCTTTGCATGCGAGAGGTCGTGGGATGAATGCCCACATTCTCAAATTGGATTTTGCCTGCCCGTTAACTTGTTGTTGTTGTTGTTTTTGGTGATTTTCTTCTATGAGTTGAATGGAAATTAGCTCAAATGGTAGAGCATGCGAGAGGTAGTGGGATCGATGCCCACATTCTCCATTTGGATTTTGCCTGCTCGTTAACTTTTGTTGTTGTTTTTGGTGATTTTCTTGTATGAATTACAGGGGAAGTGGTTCAAATGGTAGCGCTCGCTTTCGCATGTGAGAGTTCGTATGGTCGATGCCCACATTCTCCACTTGGATTTTGCCTGCTCGTTAACTTTTGTTGTTCTTTTTGGTGATTTTGATCTGTAAGGTAAAGGGGAATTAGCTCAAATGGTAGAGCGCTTGCTTAGCATGCAAGAGGTAGTGGGATCGATGCCCACATTCTCCATTTGGATTTTGCCTGGTCGTTAACTTTTATTGTTGTTGTTTTTGGTGATTTTCTTATATGATTTGCAGGGGAAGTAGTTCAAATGGAAGAATGCTCGCTTAGCGTTCGTGGGATGGATGCCCACATTCTCCATTTGGATTTTGCCTGCTTGTTAACTTTTGTTGTTGTTTTTGGTGATTATCTTCTTGGAGTTACAGGGGTCTTAGCTCAAATGGTAGAGCGCTTGCTTTGCATGCGAGCGGTAGTGGGATCGATGCCCACATTCTTCAATTGGATTTTGCTTGCTCGTTCACTTTTGTTGTTCTTTTTGGTGATTTTGATCTGTAAGTTAAAGGGGAATTAGCTTAAATGGTAGAGCGCTTGCTGAGCATGTGAGAGGTAGTGACATTGATGCCCACATTCTCCATTTGGATTTTGCCTGCTCGTTAACTTTTGTTGTTCTTTTTGGTGATTTTGATCTGTAAGTTAAAGGGGAATTAGCTTAAATGGTAGAGCGCTTGCATCGCATGCTAGAGGTAGTGGAATTGATCCCCACATTTTCCATTTGGATTATGCCTGATCGTAACGTTTGTTGTTGTTTTTGGTGATTATCTTATTTGAGCTGCAGGGGAATTAACTCAAATGGTAGAGCGCTTGCTTTGCATGCGAGAGGTCGTGGGATGAATGCCCACATTCTCAAATTGGATTTTGCCTGCCCGTTAACTTGTTGTTGTTGTTTTTGGTGATTTTCTTCTATGAGTTGAATGGAAATTAGCTCAAATGGTAGAGCATGCGAGAGGTAGTGGGATCGATGCCCACATTCTCCATTTGGATTTTGCCTGCTCGTTAACTTTTGTTGTTGTTTTTGGTGATTTTCTTGTATGAATTACAGGGGAAGTGGTTCAAATGGTAGAGCGCTTGCTGAGCATGTGAGAGGTAGTGAGATTGATGCCCACATTCTCCAATTGGATTTTGCCTGCTCGTTAACTTTTGTTGTTCTTTTTGGTGATTTTGATCTGTAAGTTAAAGGGGAATTAGCTTAAATGGTAGAGCGCTTGCATCGCATGCTAGAGGTAGTGGAATTGATCCCCACATTTTCCATTTGGATTATGCCTGATCGTAACGTTTGTTGTTGTTTTTGGTGATTTTCTTGTGTGAGTTAGAGGGGAATTAGCTCAAATGGTAGAGCGCTTGCTTTGCATGGGAGAGGTATTGGGATCGATGCCCGCATTCTCCAATTGGGTTTTGCCTGCTCGTAAACTTTTGTTGTTGTTGTTTTTGGTGATTATCTTCTTTGAGTTGCAGGGGAATTAGCTCAAATGGTAGAGCGCTTGCTTTGCATGCGAGAGGTAGTGGGATCGATGCCTGCATTCTCCAATTGGGTTTTGCTTGCTCGTTAACTTTTGTTGTTTTTGATGATTTTCTTTCAGTAATTGAGGGGAATTAGCTCAAATGAAAGAGCGCTCGCTGAGCATGTGAGAGGTAGTGAGATTGATGCCCACATTCTCCATTTGGATTTTGCCTGCTCGTTAAATTTGTTGTTGTTGTTTTTGGTGATTTTCTTCTATGAGTCGCAGGGGAATTAGCTTAAATGGTAGAGCGTTTGCATCGCATGCGAGAGGTAGTGGGATCGATCCCCACATTTTCCATTTTAATTATGCCTGATCGTAACATTTGTTATTGTTTTTGGTGATTTTCTTGTATGCTTTGCAGGGGAAGTAGTTCAAATGGTAGAATGCTCGCTTCGCGTTTGTGGGATCGATGCCCACATTCTCCATTTGGATTTTGCCTGCTCGTTAACTTTTGTTGTTGTTGTTTTTGGTGATTATCTTATTTGAGCTGCAGGGGAATTAACTCAAATGGTAGAGCGCTCGCTTTGCATGCGAGAGGTAGTGGGATCGATGCCCACATTCTCCATTTGGATTTTACCTGCTCGTAATGTTTGTTGTTGTTGTTTTTGGTGATTTACTTGTGTGAGTTAAAGGGGAATTAGCTCAAATGGTAGAGCGCTTGCTTCGCATGCGAGCGGTAGTGGGATCGATCCCCACATTCTCCATTTGGATTTTGCCTGATCGTAACGTTTGTTGTTTTTGGTGATTTTCTTGTGTGCTTTGCAGGGGAAGTAGCTCAAATGGTAGAATGCTCGCTTAGCGGTTGTGGGATCGATGCCCACATTCTCCATTTGGATTTTGCCTGCTCGTTAACTTTTGTTGTTGTTGTTTTTGGTGATTATCTTCTTTGAGTTACAGGGGAATTAGCTCAAATGGTAGAGCGCTCGCTTTGCATGCGAGAGGTAGTGGGATCGATGCCCACATTCTCCATTCGGATTTTGCCTGCTCATTAACTTTTATTGTTCTTTTTGTTGTTTTTGATCTGTAAATTAAATTAGCTCAAATGGTAGAGCGCTTACTTAGTGTGCGAGAGGTAGTGGGATCGATACCCATATTCTCCATTTGGATTTTGCCTGGTCGTTAACTTGTTGTTGTTGTTGTTTTTGGTGATTTTCTTATGTGAGTTGAAGGGGAATTAGCTCAAATGGTAGAGCGCTTGCTTTGCATATGAGAGATAGTGGGATCGATGCCCACATTCTCCAATTGGATTTTGCCTGCCCGTTAACTTGTTGTTGTTGTTTTTGGTGATTTTCTTCTATGAGTTGAAGGGGAATTAGCTCAAATGGTAGAGCGCTCACTTTGCATGCGAGAGGCAGTGGAATCGATGCCCACATTCTCCAATTGAGTTTTACCTGCTCGTAATGTTTGTTGTTGTTGTTTTTTGTGATTTTCTTGTGTGAGTTAAATGCGAAATTAGCTCAAATGGTAGAGCGCTTGCTTCGCATGCGAGAGGTAGTGGGATCGATGCCCACATTCTCCAATTGGATTTTACCTGTTCGTAATGTTTGTTGTTGTTGTTTTTGGTGATTTTCTTCTGTGAGTTAAAGGGGAATTAGATTAAATGGTAGAGCGCTTGCTTTGCATGTGAGAGGTAGTGGGATAGATGCCCACATTCTCCAATTGGATTTTGCCTGCTCTTTAATTTGTTTTTTTTGTTTTTGGTGATTTTCTTCTGTGAGCTGCAGGTGAATTAGCTTAAATGGTAGAGCGCTTGCATCACATGCGAGAGGTAGTGGGATCGATCCCCACATTTTCCATTTTGATTATGCCTGATCGTAACATTTGTTGTTGTTTTTGGTGATTTTCTTGTATGCTTTGCAGGGGAAGTCGTTCAAATGGTAGAATGCTCGCTTAGCGTTTGTGGGATCGATGCCCACATTCTCCATTTGGATTTTGACTGCTCGTTAACTTTTGTTGTTGTTGTTTTTGGTGATTATCTTCTTTGAGCTGCAGGGGAATTGACTCAAATGGAAGAGGGCTCGCTTCGATTGCGAGAGGTTGGGATCGATGCCAAATTCTCCAAATGGATTTTGCCTGCTCGTTAACTTTTGTTGTTGTTGTTTTTGGTGATTATCTTCTTTGAGCTGCAGGGGAATTAACTCAAATGGTAGAGCGCTTGCTTTGCATGCGAGAGGTAGTGGGATCGATGCCCACATTCTCCATTTGGATTTTACCTGCTCGTAATGTTTGTTGTTGTTGTTTTTGGTGATTTACTTTTGTGAGTTAAAGGGGAATTAGCTCAAATGGTAGAGCGCTTGCTTCGCATGCGAGAGGTAGTGGGGTCGATCCCCACATTCTCCGTTTGGATTTTGCCTGATCGTAACGTTTGTTGTTGTTTTTGGTGATTTTCTTGTATGCTTTGCAGGGGAAGTAGCTCAAATGGGAGAATGCTCGCTGAGCGTTTGTGGGATCGATGCCCACATTCTCCATTTGGATTTTGCCTGCTCGTTAACTTTTGTTGTTGTTGTTTTTGGTGATTATCTTCTTTGAGCAGCAGGGGAATTAGCTTAAATGGTATAGCGCTTGCATCGCATGCGAGAGGTAGTGGGATCAATCCCCACATTTTCCATTTGGATTATGCCTGATCGTAACGTTTGTTGTTGTTTTTGGTGATTTTCTTGTATGCTTTGCAGGGAAAGTAGTTCAAATGGTAGAATGCTCGCTTCGCGTTTGTGGGATCGATGCCCACATTCTCCATTTGGATTTTGCCTGCTCGTTAACTTTTGTTGTTGTTGTTTTTGGTGATTATCTTCTTTTAGCTGCAAGGGAATTAACTCAAATGGTAGAGCGCTCGCTTTGCATGCGAGAGGTAGTGGGATCGATGCCCACATTCTCCATTTGGATTTTACCTGCTCGTAATGTTTGTTGTTGTTGTTTTTGGTGATTTACTTGGTGAGTTAAAGGGGAATTAGCTCAAAGGGTAGAGCGCTTGCTTCGAATGCGAGAGGTAGTTGGATCGATGACCACATTCTCCATTTGGATTTTGCCTGCTCGTTAACTTTTGTTGATGTTGTTTTTGGTGATTATCTTCTTTGAGCTGCAAGGGAATTAACTCAAATGGTAGAGCGCTCGCTTTACATGCGAGAGGTAGTGGGATCGATGCCCACATTCTCCATTTGGATTTTACCTGCTCGTAATGTTTGTTGTTGTTGTTTTTGGTGATTTACTTGCGTGAGTTAAAGGGGAATTAGCTCAAAGGGTAGAGCGCTTGCTTCGCATGCGAGAGGTAGAGGGATCGATGCCCACATTCTCCATTTGGATTTTGCCTGCTCGTTAACTTGTTGTTGTTGTTTTTGGTGATTTTCTTCTATGAGTTGAAGGGGAATTAGCTCAAATGGTAGAGTGCTCGCTTTGCATGCGAGTGGTAGTGGAATCGATGCCCACATTCTCCAACTGCATTTTGCCTGCTCGTTAACTTTTATTGTTTTTTGTGATTATCTTCTGAGTTGCAGGGGAATTAGCTCAAATGGTAGAGCGCTCGTTTAGCATGCGAGAGGTAGTGGGATCGATGCCCACAATCTACAATTGGATTTTGCCTGCTGGTTAACTTGTTGCTGTTGTTGTTGTTGTTTTTGGTGATTTTCTTATGTGAGTTGAAGGGGAATTAGCTCAAATGGTAGAGCGCTTGCTTTGCATATGAGAGATAGTGGGATCGATGCCCACATTCTCCAATTGGATTTTGCCTGCCCGTTAACTTGTTGTTGTTGTTTTTGGTGATTTTCTTCTATGAGTTGAAGGGGAATTAGCTCAAATGGTCGAGCGCTCGCTTTGCATGCGAGAGGTAGTGGGGTCGATGCCCACACTCTCCAACTGCATTTTGCCTGCTCGTTAACTTTTATTGTTTTTTGTGATTATCTACTGAGTTGCAGGGGAATTAGCTCAAATGGTAGAGCGCTCGCTGAGCATGCGAGAGGTAGTGGGGTCGATGCCCACAATCTACCATTGAATTTTGCCTGCTCGTAAACTTGTTGTTGTTGTTGTTTTTGGTGATTTTCTTCTATGAGTTGAAGGGGAATTAGCTCAAATGGTAGAGCGCTCACTTTGCATGCGAGAGGCAGTGGAATCGATGCCCACATTCTCCAATTGAGTTTTACCTGCTCGTAATGTTTGTTGTTGTTGTTTTTTGTGATTTTCTTGTGTGAGTTAAAGGGGAATTAGCTCAAATGGTTGAGCGCTTGCTTTGCATATGAGAGATAGTGGGATCGATGCCCACATTCTCCAATTGGATTTTGCCTGCCCGTTAACTTGTTGTTGTTGTTTTTGGTGATTTTCTTCTATGAGTTGAAGGGGAATTAGCTCAAATGGTCGAGCGCTCGCTATGCATGCGAGAGGTAGTGGGGTCGATGCCCACACTCTCCAACTGCATTTTGCCTGCTCGTTAACTTTTATTGTTTTTTGTGATTATCTACTGAGTTGCAGGAGAATTAGCTCAAATGGTAGAGCGCTCGCTGAGCATGCGAGAGGTAGTGGGGTCGATGCCCACAATCTACCATTGGATTTTGCCTGCTCGTTAACATGTTGTTGTTGTTGTTTTTGGTGATTTTCTTCTATGAGTTGAAGGGGAATTAGCTCAAATGGTAGAGCGCTCACTTTGCATGCGAGAGGCAGTGGAATCGATGCCCACATTCTCCAATTGAGTTTTACCTGCTCGTAATGTTTGTTGTTGTTGTTTTTTGTGATTTTCTTGTGTGAGTTAAAGGGGAATTAGCTCAAATGGTAGAGCGCTTGCTTCGCATGCGAGAGGTAGTGGGATCGATGCCCACATTCTCCGATTGGATTTTACCTGCTCGTAATGTTTGTTGTTGTTGTTTTTGGTGATTTTCTTCTGTGAGTTAAAGGGGAATTAGATTAAATGGTAGAGCGCTTGCTTTGCATGTGAGAGGTAGTGGGATAGATACCCACATTCTCCAATTGGATTTTGCCTGCTCGTTAACTTGTTGTTGTTGTTTTTGGTGATTTTCTTCTATGAGTTGAAGGGGAATTAGCTCAAATGATAGAGCGCTCGCTTTAGCATGTGAGAGTTGTGGGGTCGATGGCCACATTCTCCATTTGGATTTTTGCCTGCTCGTTAACTTTTGTTGTTCTTTGTGGTGACTTTGATCTGTAAGTTAAAGGGGAATTAGCTCAAATGGTAGAGCGCTTGCTTTGCATGCGAGAGGTAGTGGGATCGATGCCCACATTCTCCAATTGGATTTTGCTTGCTCGTTAACTTTTGTTGTTGTTGTTTTTGGTGATTATCTTTTTTATGCTGCAGGGGAATTAACTCAAATGGTAGAGCGCTCGCTTTGCATGCGAGAGGTAGTGGGATCGATGCCCACATTCTCCATTTGGATTTTGCCTGGTCGTTAACTTTTATTGTTGTTGTTTTTGGTGATTTTCTTATATGATTTGCAGGGGAAGTAGTTCAAATGGAAGAATGCTCGCTTAGCGTTCGTGGGATCGATGCCCACATTCTCCATTTGGATTTTGCCTGCTCGTTAACTTTTGTTGTTGTTGTTTTTGGTGATCATCTTCTTGGAGTTCCAGGGGTCTTAACTCAAATGGTAGAGCGCTTGCTTTGCATGCGAGCGGTAGTGGGATCGATGCCCACATTCTCCATTTGGATTTTGCTTGCTCGTTAACTTTTGTTGTTCTTTTTGGTGATTTTGATCTGTAAGTTAAAGGGGAATTAGCTTAAATGGTAGAGCGCTTGCTGAGCATGTGAGAGGTAGTGAGATTGATGCCCACATTCTCCATTTGGATTTTTGCCTGCTCGTTAACTTTTGTTGTTCTTTGTGGTGATTTTGATCTGTAAGTTAAAGGGGAATTAGCTCAAATGGTAGAGCGCTTGCTTTGCATGCGAGAGGTAGTGGCATCGATGCCCACATTTTCCATTTGGATGATGCCTGATCGTGACGTTTGTTGTTGTTTTTGGCGATTTTCTTGTATGCTTTGCAGGGGAAGTAGTTCAAATGGTAGAATGCTCGCTTAGCGTTTGTGGGATCGATGCCCACGTTCTCCATTTGGATTTTGCCTGCTCGTTAACTTTTGTGTTGTTGTTTTTGGTGATTATCTTTTTTGAGCTCCAGGGGAATTAACTCAAATGGTAGAGCGCTCGCTTTGCATGCGAGAGGTAGTGGGATTGATGCCCACTTTCTCCATTTGAATTTTGCCTGATCGTAACATTTGTTGTTGTTTTTGGTGATTTTCTTGTATGCTTTGCAGGGGAAGTAGCTCAAATTGTAGAGCGCTTGCTTTGCATGCGAGAGGTCGTGGGATGAATGCCCACATTCTCAAATTGGATTTTGCCTGCCCGTTAACTTGTTGTTGTTGTTGTTTTTGGTGATTTTCTTCTATGAGTTGAATGGAAATTAGCTCAAATGGTAGAGCATGCGAGAGGTAGTGGGATCGATGCCCACATTCTCCATTTGGATTTTGCCTGCTCGTTAACTTTTGTTGTTGTTTTTGGTGATTTTCTTGTATGAATTACAGGGGAAGTGGTTCAAATGGTAGCGCGCTCGCTTTCGCATGTGAGAGTTCGTATGGTCGATGCCCACATTCTCCACTTGGATTTTTCCTGCTCGTTAACTTTTGTTGTTCTTTTTGGTGATTTTGATCTGTAAGGTAAAGGGGAATTAGCTCAAATGGTAGAGCGCTTGCTTAGCATGCAAGAGGTAGTGGGATCGATGCACACATTCTCCATTTGGATTTTGCCTGGTCGTTAACTTTTATTGTTGTTGTTTTTGGTGATTTTCTTATATGATTTGCAGGGGAAGTAGTTCAAATGGAAGAATGCTCGCTTAGCGTTCGTGGGATCGATGCCCACATTCTCCATTTGGATTTTGCCTGCTTGTTAACTTTTGTTGTTGTTGTTTTTGGTGATTATCTTCTTGGAGTTACAGGGGTCTTAGCTCAAATGGTAGAGCGCTTGCTTTGCATGCGAGCGGTAGTGGGATCGATGCCCACATTCTCCAATTGGATTTTGCTTGCTCGTTCACTTTTGTTGTTCTTTTTGGTGATTTTGATCTGTAAGTTAAAGGGGAATTAGCTTAAATGGTAGAGCGCTTGCTGAGCATGTGAGAGGTAGTGACATTGATGCCCACATTCTCCATTTGGATTTTGCCTGCTCGTTAACTTTTGTTGTTCTTTTTGGTGATTTTGATCTGTAAGTTAAAGGGGAATTAGCTTAAATGGTAGAGCGCTTGCATCGCATGCTAGAGGTAGTGGAATTGATCCCCACATTTTCCATTTGGATTATGCCTGATCGTAACGTTTGTTGTTGTTTTTGGTGATTTTCTTGTATGAATTACAGGGGAAGTAGTTCAAATGGTAGAATGCTCGCTTCGCGTTTGTGGGATCGATGCCCACATTCTCCATTTGGATTTTGCCTGCTCGTTAACTTTTGTTGTTGTTGTTTTTGGTGATTATCTTATTTGAGCTGCAGGGGAATTAACTCAAATGGTAGAGCGCTCGCTTTGCATGGGAGAGGTAGTGGGATCGATGCCCACATTCTCCATTTGGATTTTACCTGCTCGTAATGTTTTTTGTTGTTGTTTTTGGTGATTTACTTGTGTGAGTTAAAGGGGAATTAGTTCAAATGGTAGAGCGCTTGCTTCGCATGCGAGAGGTAGTGGGATTGATGCCCACATTTTCCATTTGGATTTTACCAACTCGTAATGTTTGTTGTTGTTGTTTTGGGTGATTTTCTTTTGTGCGTTAAAGGGGAATTAGCTCAAATGGTAGAGCGCTTGCTTCGCATGCGAGTGGTAGTGGGATCGATCCCCACATTTTCCATTTGGATTTTACCAACTCGTAATGTTTGTTGTTGTTGTTTTGGGTGATTTTGATCTGTAAATTAAAGGGGAATTAGCTCAAATGGTAGAGCGCTTGCTTTGCATGCGAGAGGTAGTGGCATCGATGCCCACATTTTCCATTTGGATGATGCCTGATCGTGACGTTTGTTGTTGTTTTGGGCGATTTTCTTGTATGCTTTGCAGGGGAAGTAGTTCAAATGGTAGAATGCTCGCTTAGCGTTTGTGGGATCGATGCCCACGTTCTCCATTTGGATTTTGCCTGCTCGTTAACTTTTGTTGTTGTTGTTTTTGGTGATTATCTTTTTTGAGCTGCAGGGGAATTAACTCAAATGGTAGAGCGCTCGCTTTGCATGCGAGAGGTAGTGGAATCGATGCCCACATTCTCCATTTTAATTTTGCCTGATCGTAACGTTTGTTGTTGTTTTTGGTGATTTTCTTGTATGCTTTGCAGGGGAAGTAGCTCAAATTGTAGAGCGCTTGCTTTGCATGCGAGAGGTCGTGGGATGAATGCCCACATTCTCAAATTGGATTTTGCCTGCCCGTTAACTTGTTGTTGTTGTTGTTTTTGGTGATTTTCTTCTATGAGTTGAATGGAAATTAGCTCAAATGGTAGAGCATGCGAGAGGTAGTGGGATCGATGCCCACATTCTCCATTTGGATTTTGCCTGCTCGTTAACTTTTGTTGTTGTTTTTGGTGATTTTCTTGTATGAATTACAGGGGAAGTGGTTCAAATGGTAGCGCGCTCGCTTTCGCATGTGAGAGTTCGTAGGGTCGATGCCCACATTCTCCAATTGGATTTTGCCTGCTTGTTAACTTTTGTTGTTCTTTTTGGTGATTTTGATCTGTAAGGTAAAGGGGAATTAGCTCAAATGGGAGAGCGCTTGCTTAGCATGCAAGAGGTAGTGGGATCGATGCCCACATTCTCCATTTGGATTTTGCCTGGTCGTTAACTTTTGTTGTTGTTGTTTTTGGTGATTATCTTCTTGGAGTTCCAGGGGTCTTAGCTCAAATGGTAGAGCGCTTGCTTTGCATGCGAGCGGTAGTGGGATCGATGCCCACATTCTCCAATTGGATTTTGCTTGCTCGTTAACTTTTGTTGTTCTTTTTGGTGATTTTGATCTGTAAGTTTAAGGGGAATTAGCTTAAATGGTAGAGCGCTTGCTGAGCATGTGAGAGGTAGTGAGATTGATGCCCACATTCTCCATTTGGATTTTGCCTGCTCGTTAACTTTTGTTGTTCTTTTTGGTGATTTTGATCTGTAAGTTAAAGGGGAATTAGCTTAAATGGTAGAGCGCTTGCATCGCATGCTAGAGGGAGTGGAATTGATCCCCACATTTTCCATTTGGATTATGCCTGATCGTAACGTTTGTTGTTGTTTTTGGTGATTTTCTTGTGTGAGTTAGAGGGGAATTAGCTCAAATGGTAGAGCGCTCGCTTTGCATGCGAGAGGTAGTGGGATCAATGCCCACATTTTCCAATTGGATTTTGCCTGCTCGTTAACTTGTTGTTGTTGTTTTTGGTGATTTTGTACTGTGAGTTGAAGGGGAATTAGCTCAAATGGTAGAGTACTCGCTTAGCATGTGAGAGGTAGTGGGATCGATGCCCACGTTCTCCATTTGGATTTTGCCTGCTCGTCAACTTTTGTTGTTGTTGGTTTTTGGTGATTTTCTTGTGTGAGTTAAAGGGGAATTAGCTCAAATGGTAGAGCGCTTGCTTCGCATGCGAGAGGTAGTGGGATCAATGCCCACATTCTCCATTTGGATTTGCCTGCTCGTTAACTTTTGTTGTTTTTAGTGATTTTCTTGTATGAATTGCAGGGGAAGTGGTTCATATGGTAGAGCGCTCGTTTTAGCATGTGAGAGTTAGTGGGGTCGATGCCCACATTCTCCATTTGGATTTTGCCTGCTCGTTAACTTTTATTGTTCTTTTTGTTGTTTTTGATCTGTAAGTTAAAGGGGAATTAGCTCAAATGGTAGAGCGCTTGCTTAGCGTGCGAGAGTTAGTGGGATCTATACCCACATTCTCCATTTGGATTTTGCCTGGTCGTTAACTTTTATTGTTGTTGTTTTTGTTGATTTTCTTGTATGATTTGCAGGGGAAGTATTTCAAATGGTAGAATGCTTGCTTAGCGTTCGTGGGATCGATTCCCACATTCTCCATTTGGATTTTGCCCGCGCGTTAACTTTTGTTGTTTTTGTTTTTGGCGATTATCTTCTTTGAGTTGCAGGGGAATTAGCTCAAATGGTAGAGCGCTTGCTTTGCATGCGAGAGGTAGTGGGATCGATGCCTGCATTCTCCAATTGGGTTTTGCTTGCTCGTTAACTTTTGTTGTTTTTGATGATTTTCTTTCAGTAATTGAGGGGAATTAGCTCAAATGAAAGAGCGCTCGCTGATCATGTGAGAGGTAATGAGATTGATGCCCACATTCTCCATTTGGATTTTGCCTGCTCGTTAAATTTGTTGTTGTTGTTTTTGGTGATTTTCTTCTGTAAGTTGCAGGGGAATTAGCTTAAATGGTAGAGCGCTTGCATCGCATGTGAGAGGTAGTGGGATCGATCCCCACATTCTCCAGTTGGATTATGCCTGCTCGTAATGTTTGTGGTTGTTGATTTGGTGATTTTCTTGTATGCTTTGCAGGGGAAGTAGTTCAAATGGTAGAATGCTCGCTTCGCGTTTGTGGGATCGATGCCCACATTCTCCATTTGGATTTTGCCTGCTCGTTAACTTTTGTTATTGTTGTTTTTGGTGATTATCTTATTTGAGCTGCAGGGGAATTAACTCAAATGGTAGAGTGCTCGCTTTGCATGCGAGAGGTAGTGGGATTGATGCCCACATTTTCCATTTGGATTTTACCTGCTTGCCCTGCGATTGGTTGGCAACCAGTCCAGGGTGTCCCCCGCCTACTGCCCAGAGCCAGCTGAGATAGGCGCCAGCAGCCCCCGCGACCCTTGTGAGGAATAAGCGGTCAAGAAAATGGATGGATGGATGGATGCTTTGCAGGGGAAGTAGCTCAAATGGTAGAATGCTCGCTTCGCGGTCGTGGGATCGATGCCCACATTCTCCATTTGGATTTTGCCTGCTCGTTAACTTTTGTTGTTGTTTGTGGTGATTTTCTTCTGTGAGTTGCAGGGGAATTATCTCAAATGGTAAAGCGCTCGCTTTGTATGTGAGAGGTAGTGGGATCGATGCCCACATTCTCCAGTTGGATTATGCCTGCTCGTAATGTTTGTGGTTGTTGATTTGGTGATTTACTTGTCTGATTTGCAGGGGAAGTAGTTCAAATGGTCGAATTCTCGTTTAGTGTTCATGGGATCGATGCCCACATTCTCCATTTGGATTTTGCCTGCTTGTTAACTTTTGTTGTTGTTGTTTTTGGTGATTATCTTCTTTGAGTTGGCGGGGAATTAGCTCAAATGGTAGAGCGCTTGCTTCGCATGCGAGAGGTAGAGGGATCGATGCACACATTCTCCAAATGGATTTTGCCTACTTGTTAACTTTTGTTGTTGTTGTTTTTGGTGATTATCTTCTTTGAGTTGGCGGGGAATTAGCTTAAATGTTAGAGCACTTGCATCGCATGCGAGAGGTAGAGGGATCGATGCCCACATTCTCCAAATGGATTTTGCCTGCCCGTTAACTTGTTGTTGTTTTTGGTGATTTTCTTCTATGTGTTGAAGGGGAATTAGCTCAAATGGTAGAGCGCTTGCTTTGCATGCGAGAGGTAGTGGGATCGATGCCCACATTCTCCATTTGGATTTTGCCTGCTCGTTAACTTTTATTGTTCTTTTTGTTGTTTTTGATCTGTAAGTTAAAGGGGAATTAGCTCAAATGGTCGAGCGCTTGCTTAGCGTGCGAGAGGTAGTGGGATCGATACCCATATTCTCCATTTGGATTTTGCCTGGTCGTTAACTTGTTGTTGTTGTTGTTTTTGGTTATTTTCTTCTGTGAATTGAAGGGGAATTCGCTCAAATGGTAGAGCGCTTGCATTGCATGCGAGAGGTAGTGGGATCGATGCCCACAATCTCCAATTGAATTTTGCCTGCCCGTTAACTTGTTGTTGTTGTTTTTGGTGATTTTCTTCTATGTGTTGAAGGGGAGTTAGCTCAAATGGTAGAGTGCTCGCTTTGCATGCGAGAGGTAGTGGAATCGATGCCCAAATTCTCCAACTGCATTTTGCCTGCTCGTTAACTTTTATTGTTTTTTGTGATTATCTTCTGAGTTGCAGCGGAATTAGCTCAAATGGTAGAGAGCTCGTTTAGCATGCGAGAGGTAGTGGGATCGATGCCCGCATTCTCCAATTGGGTTTTGCTTGCTCGTTAACTTTTGTTGTTGTTTGTGGTGATTTTCTTCTGTGAGTTGCAGGGGAATTATCTCAAATGGTAAAGCGCTCGCTTTGTATGTGAGAGGTAGTGGGATCGATGCCCACATTCTCCAGTTGGATTATGCCTGCTCGTAATGTTTGTGGTTGTTGATTTGGTGATTTACTTGTCTGATTTGCAGGGGAAGTAGTTCAAATGGTCGAATTCTCGTTTAGTGTTCATGGGATCGATGCCCACATTCTCCATTTGGATTTTGCCTGCTTGTTAACTTTTGTTGTTGTTGTTTTTGGTGATTATCTTCTTTGAGTTGGCGGGGAATTAGCTCAAATGGTAGAGCGCTTGCTTCGCATGCGAGAGGTAGAGGGATCGATGCACACATTCTCCAAATGGATTTTGCCTACTTGTTAACTTTTGTTGTTGTTGTTTTTGGTGATTATCTTCTTTGAGTTGGCGGGGAATTAGCTTAAATGTTAGAGCACTTGCATCGCATGCGAGAGGTAGAGGGATCGATGCCCACATTCTCCAAATGGATTTTGCCTGCCCGTTAACTTGTTGTTGTTTTTGGTGATTTTCTTCTATGTGTTGAAGGGGAATTAGCTCAAATGGTAGAGCGCTTGCTTTGCATGCGAGAGGTAGTGGGATCGATGCCCACATTCTCCATTTGGATTTTGCCTGCTCGTTAACTTTTATTGTTCTTTTTGTTGTTTTTGATCTGTAAGTTAAAGGGGAATTAGCTCAAATGGTCGAGCGCTTGCTTAGCGTGCGAGAGGTAGTGGGATCGATACCCATATTCTCCATTTGGATTTTGCCTGGTCGTTAACTTGTTGTTGTTGTTGTTTTTGGTTATTTTCTTCTGTGAATTGAAGGGGAATTCGCTCAAATGGTAGAGCGCTTGCATTGCATGCGAGAGGTAGTGGGATCGATGCCCACAATCTCCAATTGAATTTTGCCTGCCCGTTAACTTGTTGTTGTTGTTTTTGGTGATTTTCTTCTATGTGTTGAAGGGGAGTTAGCTCAAATGGTAGAGTGCTCGCTTTGCATGCGAGAGGTAGTGGAATCGATGCCCAAATTCTCCAACTGCATTTTGCCTGCTCGTTAACTTTTATTGTTTTTTGTGATTATCTTCTGAGTTGCAGCGGAATTAGCTCAAATGGTAGAGAGCTCGTTTAGCATGCGAGAGGTAGTGGGATCGATGCCCACAATCACCAATTGGATTTTGCCTGCTCGTTAACTTGTTGCTGTTGTTGTTGTTGTTTTTGGTGATTTTCTTATGTGAGTCGAAGGGGAATTAGCTCAAATGGTAGAGCGCTTGCTTTGCATGCGAGAGATAGTGGGATCGATGCCCACATTCTCCAATTGGACTTTGCCTGCCCGTTAACTTGTTGTTGTTGTTTTTGGTGATTTTCTTCTATGAGTTGAAGGGGAGTTAGCTCAAATGGTAGAGTGCTCGCTTTGCATGCGAGAGGTAGTGGGATCGATGCCCACATTCTCCAACTGCATTTTGCCTGCTCGTTAACTTTTATTGTTTTTTGTGATTATCTTCTGAGTTGCAGTGGAATTACCTCAAATGGTAGAGCGCTCGCTGAGCATGCGAGAGGTAGTGGGGTCGATGCCCACAATCTACAATTGGATTTTGCCTGCTCGTTAACTTGTTGTTGTTGTTGTTTTGGGTGATTTTCTTCTATGAGTTGAAGGGGAATTAGCTCAAATGGTAGAGCGCTCACTTTGCATGCGAGAGGCGGTGGAATCGATGCCCACATTCTCCAATTGGATTTTACCTGCTCGTAATGTTTGTTGTTGTTGTTTTTGGTGATTTTCTTCTGTGAGTTTAAGAATTAGCTTAAATGGTAGAGCGCTTGCTTCGCATGCGAGAGGTAGTGGGATCGATGCCCACATTCTCCATTTGGATTTTGCCTGCTCGTTAACTTTTGTTGTTGTTGTTTTTGGTGATTATCTTCTTTGAGCAGCAGGGGAATTAGCTTAAATGGTAGAGCGCTTGCATCGCATGCGAGAGGTAGTGGGATCGATCCCCACATTTTCCATTTGGATTATGCCTGATCGTAACGTTTGTTGTTGTTTTTGGTGATTTTCTTGTATGCTTTGCAGGGAAAGTAGTTCAAATGGTAGAATGCTCGCTTCGCGTTTGTGGGATCGATGCCCACATTCTCCATTTGGATTATGCCTGATCGTTAACTTTTGTTGTTGTTTTTGGTGATTTTCTTGTATGCTTTGCAGGGAAAGTAGTTCAAATGGTAGAATGCTCGCTTCGCGTTTGTGGGATTGATGCCCACATTTTCCATTTGGATTTTACCTGCTTGCCCTGCGATTGGTTGGCAACCAGTCCAGGGTGTCCCCCGCCTACTGCCCAGAGCCAGCTGAGATAGGCGCCAGCAGCCCCCGCGACCCTTGTGAGGAATAAGCGGTCAAGAAAATGGATGGATGGATGGATGCTTTGCAGGGGAAGTAGCTCAAATGGTAGAATGCTCGCTTCGCGGTCGTGGGATCGATGCCCACATTCTCCATTTGGATTTTGCCTGCTCGTTAACTTTTGTTGTTGTTTGTGGTGATTTTCTTCTGTGAGTTGCAGGGGAATTATCTCAAATGGTAAAGCGCTCGCTTTGTATGTGAGAGGTAGTGGGATCGATGCCCACATTCTCCAGTTGGATTATGCCTGCTCGTAATGTTTGTGGTTGTTGATTTGGTGATTTACTTGTCTGATTTGCAGGGGAAGTAGTTCAAATGGTCGAATTCTCGTTTAGTGTTCATGGGATCGATGCCCACATTCTCCATTTGGATTTTGCCTGCTTGTTAACTTTTGTTGTTGTTGTTTTTGGTGATTATCTTCTTTGAGTTGGCGGGGAATTAGCTCAAATGGTAGAGCGCTTGCTTCGCATGCGAGAGGTAGAGGGATCGATGCACACATTCTCCAAATGGATTTTGCCTACTTGTTAACTTTTGTTGTTGTTGTTTTTGGTGATTATCTTCTTTGAGTTGGCGGGGAATTAGCTTAAATGTTAGAGCACTTGCATCGCATGCGAGAGGTAGAGGGATCGATGCCCACATTCTCCAAATGGATTTTGCCTGCCCGTTAACTTGTTGTTGTTTTTGGTGATTTTCTTCTATGTGTCGAAGGGGAATTAGCTCAAATGGTAGAGCGCTTGCTTTGCATGCGAGAGGTAGTGGGATCGATGCCCACATTCTCCATTTGGATTTTGCCTGCTCGTTAACTTTTATTGTTCTTTTTGTTGTTTTTGATCTGTAAGTTAAAGGGGAATTAGCTCAAATGGTCGAGCGCTTGCTTAGCGTGCGAGAGGTAGTGGGATCGATACCCATATTCTCCATTTGGATTTTGCCTGGTCGTTAACTTGTTGTTGTTGTTGTTTTTGGTTATTTTCTTCTGTGAATTGAAGGGGAATTCGCTCAAATGGTAGAGCGCTTGCATTGCATGCGAGAGGTAGTGGGATCGATGCCCACAATCTCCAATTGAATTTTGCCTGCCCGTTAACTTGTTGTTGTTGTTTTTGGTGATTTTCTTCTATGTGTTGAAGGGGAGTTAGCTCAAATGGTAGAGTGCTCGCTTTGCATGCGAGAGGTAGTGGAATCGATGCCCAAATTCTCCAACTGCATTTTGCCTGCTCGTTAACTTTTATTGTTTTTTGTGATTATCTTCTGAGTTGCAGCGGAATTAGCTCAAATGGTAGAGAGCTCGTTTAGCATGCGAGAGGTAGTGGGATCGATGCCCGCATTCTCCAATTGGGTTTTGCTTGCTCGTTAACTTTTGTTGTTGTTTGTGGTGATTTTCTTCTGTGAGTTGCAGGGGAATTATCTCAAATGGTAAAGCGCTCGCTTTGTATGTGAGAGGTAGTGGGATCGATGCCCACATTCTCCAGTTGGATTATGCCTGCTCGTAATGTTTGTGGTTGTTGATTTGGTGATTTACTTGTCTGATTTGCAGGGGAAGTAGTTCAAATGGTCGAATTCTCGTTTAGTGTTCATGGGATCGATGCCCACATTCTCCATTTGGATTTTGCCTGCTTGTTAACTTTTGTTGTTGTTGTTTTTGGTGATTATCTTCTTTGAGTTGGCGGGGAATTAGCTCAAATGGTAGAGCGCTTGCTTCGCATGCGAGAGGTAGAGGGATCGATGCACACATTCTCCAAATGGATTTTGCCTACTTGTTAACTTTTGTTGTTGTTGTTTTTGGTGATTATCTTCTTTGAGTTGGCGGGGAATTAGCTTAAATGTTAGAGCACTTGCATCGCATGCGAGAGGTAGAGGGATCGATGCCCACATTCTCCAAATGGATTTTGCCTGCCCGTTAACTTGTTGTTGTTTTTGGTGATTTTCTTCTATGTGTTGAAGGGGAATTAGCTCAAATGGTAGAGCGCTTGCTTTGCATGCGAGAGGTAGTGGGATCGATGCCCACATTCTCCATTTGGATTTTGCCTGCTCGTTAACTTTTATTGTTCTTTTTGTTGTTTTTGATCTGTAAGTTAAAGGGGAATTAGCTCAAATGGTCGAGCGCTTGCTTAGCGTGCGAGAGGTAGTGGGATCGATACCCATATTCTCCATTTGGATTTTGCCTGGTCGTTAACTTGTTGTTGTTGTTGTTTTTGGTTATTTTCTTCTGTGAATTGAAGGGGAATTCGCTCAAATGGTAGAGCGCTTGCATTGCATGCGAGAGGTAGTGGGATCGATGCCCACAATCTCCAATTGAATTTTGCCTGCCCGTTAACTTGTTGTTGTTGTTTTTGGTGATTTTCTTCTATGTGTTGAAGGGGAGTTAGCTCAAATGGTAGAGTGCTCGCTTTGCATGCGAGAGGTAGTGGAATCGATGCCCAAATTCTCCAACTGCATTTTGCCTGCTCGTTAACTTTTATTGTTTTTTGTGATTATCTTCTGAGTTGCAGCGGAATTAGCTCAAATGGTAGAGAGCTCGTTTAGCATGCGAGAGGTAGTGGGATCGATGCCCACAATCACCAATTGGATTTTGCCTGCTCGTTAACTTGTTGCTGTTGTTGTTGTTGTTTTTGGTGATTTTCTTATGTGAGTCGAAGGGGAATTAGCTCAAATGGTAGAGCGCTTGCTTTGCATGCGAGAGATAGTGGGATCGATGCCCACATTCTCCAATTGGACTTTGCCTGCCCGTTAACTTGTTGTTGTTGTTTTTGGTGATTTTCTTCTATGAGTTGAAGGGGAGTTAGCTCAAATGGTAGAGCGCTCGCTTTGCATGCGAGAGGTAGTGGGATCGATGCCCACATTCTCCAACTGCATTTTGCCTGCTCGTTAACTTTTATTGTTTTTTGTGATTATCTTCTGAGTTGCAGTGGAATTACCTCAAATGGTAGAGCGCTCGCTGAGCATGCGAGAGGTAGTGGGGTCGATGCCCACAATCTACAATTGGATTTTGCCTGCTCGTTAACTTGTTGTTGTTGTTGTTTTGGGTGATTTTCTTCTATGAGTTGAAGGGGAATTAGCTCAAATGGTAGAGCGCTCACTTTGCATGCGAGAGGCGGTGGAATCGATGCCCACATTCTCCAATTGGATTTTACCTGCTCGTAATGTTTGTTGTTGTTGTTTTTGGTGATTTTCTTCTGTGAGTTTAAGAATTAGCTTAAATGGTAGAGCGCTTGCTTCGCATGCGAGAGGTAGTGGGATCGATGCCCACATTCTCTATTTGGATTTTGCCTGCTCGTTAACTTTTGTTGTTGTTGTTTTTGGTGATTATCTTCTTTGAGCAGCAGGGGAATTAGCTTAAATGGTAGAGCGCTTGCATCGCATGCGAGAGGTAGTGGGATCGATCCCCACATTTTCCATTTGGATTATGCCTGATCGTAACGTTTGTTGTTGTTTTTGGTGATTTTCTTGTATGCTTTGCAGGGAAAGTAGTTCAAATGGTAGAATGCTCGCTTCGCGTTTGTGGGATCGATGCCCACATTCTCCATTTGGATTTTGCCTGCTCGTTAACTTTTGTTGTTGTTGTTTTTGGTGATTATCTTCTTTGACCTGCAGGGGAATTAGCTTCAATGGTAGAGCGCTTGCATCAAATGCGAGAGGTAGTGGGATCGATCCCCACATTTTCCATTTGGATTATGCCTGATCGTAACGTTTGTTGTTGTTTTTGGTGATTTTTTTGTATGCTTTGCAGGGAAAGTAGTTCAAATGGTAGAATGCTCGCTTCGCGTTTGTGGGATCGATGCCCACATTCTCCATTTGGATTTTGCCTGCTCGTTAACTTTTGTTGTTGTTTTTGGTGATTATCTTCTTTGAGCTGCAGGGGAATTAGTTTAAATGGTAGAGCTCTTGCATCGCATGCGAGAGGTAGTGGGATTGATCCCCACATTTTCCATTTTGATTATTATTATTATATTATATATATATATATATATATATATATATATATATATATATATATATATATATATATATATATATATATATATATATATATATATATTATATATTATATATTATATTATTATTTGATTCTATGAGTTGAAGGGGAATTAGCTCAAATGGTAAAGCGCTCGCTTTGCATGTGAGAGGTAGTGGGATAGATGCCCACATTCTCCAATTGGATTTTGCCTGCTCGTTAACTTGTTGTTGTTTTTGGTGATTTTCTTCTATGAGTTGAAGGGGAATTAGCTCAAATGATAGAGCGCTCGCTTTAGCATGTGAGAGTTAGTGGGGTCGATGCCCACATTCTCCATTTGGATTTTTGCCTGCTCGTTAACTTTTGTTGTTCTTTGTGGTGATTTTGATCTGTAAGTTAAAGGGGAATTAGCTCAAATGGTAGAGTGCTTGCTTTGCATGCTAGAGGTAGTGGCATCGATGCCCACATTCTCCATTTGAATTTTGCCTGATCTTAACGTTTGTTGTTGTTTTTGGTGATTTTCTTGTATGCTTTGCAGGGGAAGTAGCTCAAATTGTAGAGCGCTTGCTTTGTATGCGAGAGGTCGTGGGATGAATGCCCACATTCTCAAATTGGATTTTGCCTGCCCGTTAACTTGTTGTTGTTGTTGTTTTTGGTGATTTTCTTCTATGAGTTGAAGGGAAATTAGCTCAAATGGTAGAGCATGCGAGAGGTAGTGGGATCGATGCCCATATTCTCCATTTGGATTTTGCCTGCTCGTTAAGTTTTGTTGTTCTTTTTGGTGATTTTCTTTTGTGAGTTAAAGGGGAATTAGATCAAATGGTAGAGCGCTTGCTTCGCATGCGAGAGGGAGTGGGATTGATGCCCACATTCTCCATTTGGATTTTACCTGCTCGTAGTGTTTGTTGTTGTTGTTTTTGGTGATTTTCTTTTGTGCGTTAAAGCGGAATTAGCTCAAAAGGTTGAGCGCTTACTTCGCATGTGCAAGGTAGTGGAATCGATGCACACATTCTCCATTTGGATTTTGCCTGCTCGTTAAGTTTTGTTGTTCTTTTTGGTGATTTTCTTTTGTGAGTTAAAGGGGAATTAGATCAAATGGTAGAGCGCTTGCTTCGCATGCGAGAGGGACTGGGATTGATGCCCACATTCTCCATTTGGATTTTACCTGCTCGTAATGTTTGTTGTTGTTGTTTTTGGTGATTTTCTTCTGTGCGTTAAAGCGGAATTAGCTCAAAAGGTTGAGCGCTTACTTCGCATGTGCAAGGTAGTGGGATCGATGCACACATTCTCCAATTGGACTTTGCCTGCCCGTTAACTTGTTGTTGTTGTTTTTGGTGATTTTCTTCTATGAGTTAAAGGGGAATTAGCTCAAATGGTCGCGCGCTCGCTTTGCATGCGAGAGGTAGTGGGATTGATGCCCACATTCTCCGATTTGAGTGTGCTTGCTCGTTAACTTTTGTTGTTTTTGATGATTTTCTTGCATTAATTGGAGGGGAATTAGCTCAAATGGTAGAGCGCTCGATTTGCATGCGAGAGGTAGTGGGATCGATGCCCACATTCTACAATTGAATTTTACCTGCTCGTCATGTTTGTTGTTGTTGTTTTTGGTGATTTTCTTGTGTGAGTTAAAGGGGAATTAGCTCAAATGGTAGAGCTCTTGCATCGCATGCGAGAGGTAGTAGGATTGATGCCCATATTTTCCATTTAGATTTTACCTACTCGTAATGTTTGTTGTTGTTGTTTTTGGTGATTTTCTTTTGTGAGTTAAAGGGGAATTAGCTCAAATGGTAGAGCGCTTGTTTCGTATGCGAGCGGTAGTCGGATTGATACCCACATTCTCCATTTGGATTTTGCCTGCTCGTTAACTTTTGTTGTTGTTTTTGGTGATTTTTCTGTGAGTTGCAGGGGAGTTTGCTCAAATGGTTGAGCGCTCGCTTTGCATGGATTATGCCTGCTCGTAACATTTGTTGTTTTTGATGATTTTCTTGTATGAGTTGCAGCGGAAGTAGTTCAAACGGAAGAAGCTCCCTTAGCATGCACGCGTTCATGGGATCGATGCCAACATTCTCCAGTTGGATTATGCCTTCTCGAAAAGTTTGTTGTTATTTTTTTGGGTGATTTTCTTGTATTATTTGCAGGGGAAGTAGTTCAAATGGTAGAACGCTCGCTTCGCGTTCGTGGGATCGATGCCAATGTTCTCCAGTTGGGTTTTGGGTTTTTGGTGATTTACTTGTATGGAATACAGCGGAATTAGCTCAACTGGTGGAGCGCTCGCTTTACATGTGAGAGGTAGTGGGATCGATGCCCCTATTCTCCAGTCTGCTCTTGCTTGCTTGCTTTGTTTTTATTTTTGGTGATTTTCTTTTGTGAGTTGATGGGGAATCTACTCAAATGGTATAGCGCTCACTTAGCATGTGAGAGGTAGTGGGATCAATGCCCACATTCTCCATTTGGAATGTGCCTGCTTATTAACTTTTGTTGTTGTTGTTTTGGGTGATATGCATCTGCAACTTGAAGGGGAATTAGCTAAAATGGTAGAGCGCTCGCGTTGAATGCGAGAACTAGTGGGATCGACGCCCACATTATGCAATTGAATTTTGCCTGCTCGTTGACTTTTGTTGTTGATATTTTTGGTGATTTTCTTCTTTCCTCCTTATCTCCGCTCCTGAAGGCAGCCTTCTTCTTGTTGAGGATAATCTTAACTTCCCGTGTTACCCATGGCTTGTTATTAGGGTAGTAGCGGACATTCTTGACAGGGGAGACCACATCTGCACAGAAATTTAGATCATCCGTCAGACAGTGTGTCATCCATCTCCTCGATGTCCTCCCCATGCGTGTTCATCAACACCTCCCAGACTGTGGTGTTAAAAGAGTCTCCCTAGGCACTATCCTTCTCATGGGACCACCTCCTTCCAGATCAAGTTGTCACTGGTTTCTTTTGAACCAGGAGAATATACATTGGCTGTCGGTGGACCAAGTTGGGATCAGACTTACCAAGTGGGGGGAGGGGAGTCGCTCCTTATGTATCCCGTAAATTAACATACAGCAGATCGATCGTCCTGTTGTTGCTCGTCGGACAGTCCACAACTTGATTAAAAGCAGCCAAAGTAGAGTCCAATGTTGCATGGTTGAAGACCCCAGAGATAATCATGAGTGCATCAGGGTGCTGCGTCTGCAGCCTAGCTGTGACAGAAAGTATTTTCTCACATGCAGTGGCTGCGTCCGCGTTCGGGGGGGATGTAAACACAAACAATGATCACGTGACTAAACTCCCTGGGCATATAATGTATGTATTCAATACCATGTTTTTCTTTTGGTCTTGTTTTCTTGAATGCATTTTTACATGTGGGCACATGCTGCTGTTGTCCAATAATGTCTTGGAACCACCGGGGTAAAAAATGGACATGGGATTGTGAATAATTCAACAACTACAGTCATGAAAGTGTCACGAAACAACGGTTTAAACACAAGGTTTCAACTTTTACACGAATTACACTTTCACACAAACAGCACACCTACACACAGTGACAATGGCCAATTTTGGCATCCACGTGTTATATCAGACTTGTAGCAACTGCACCTGTTAACCGTAAACACACAAGCACGCACACGTGCTACGTGAGATAGGAAGCAGTCACTTCTCCATCAGGCTGGTTGATGAATCTATTCAGCTTTTACACATGGCCAAACACAGACACACTAACATTGTCTGGAGAAGGACCAGACAACTGGTGGCTGTGATAAACAAATAAATGAAAATCACTTGCTGTCTAATCTGTTTGGTGTTGCCATCGAAGCAACATATTCTCTCAACCACTCTTGTTCCCAAAACAGCCAGCAAGCAAATTATTGCTCCAGCAAAATTGCTCTTAGAAAGGCAACATATAACTCAAATGTTTTATTTAATATTCTTCAGATGTTCAATTTTGCCTTTGCTAAATTCATATAGGCAGGGAAGGTATTAATTAGTATAATGGTATTAGTGATTGTAGATTAATTAGGTAAACCAAGGACCTATTTTTCTTATACAACTTTTGAACTAATAAAAAACAATGACATTTGGTGAAAGTGGACTTTCTTTAATTTTCACCCATAATGAAAGCAGAGGTAAGTTTTTAGTGAACGTTGTGGATCCAAATGCGAGGAAGCAGAGAGGTGATGCAGGTTTGTCCTCATAAAGGAAATTTACCGGTTATAAAAAACAAAATGGCAAACAAGGTGCTAGGATATACAAAAATATGAAATAAGCAAAGTCCAAAACAACATGGGTCAAGGTTTACAAACACTTTAAAAACTTGGCAACTAAGTTCTTTGGACGGGACACAAACAGCAATGAGACATGGCATGGACGATGAACCGACAAAGGACTGAAAGAAAGCTGGAAACTAAACACGTACGCACACACGTACGCACACACATGCATCCCCACAGACAACTGGTCAAGATGCACGCGGTTGAGGGACCTGATTGGATGACACAAGGTACCGATGGCAAGCACATGTGGACATGGTAAAACTTGACGAGACAGACAATAACAAAAGGACCACAAGGAATACACGACAACTAAAATCTAACCAAGAAAATTACCGAGGTCACCCCCTTTAAATTCTATAGATGTGATGATCTTTGATTACTTCGTCTCCAAGGTCTCATATGTCATATTGTTCAGGAAGGCTACAGCTCCCAGGTTGAATGTCTGTGGATTCCAAGCAGGCTGTGTGACTTAATGTACATTTCCATTCATATTAGTTCAAGTGTGTCACCGAGGGAACTTAGAAGGAAACCGCTGGTTCTGAAATTTTGAAACGCTGACTCAGTGTGCCCGCAGGCTCTCCGGCTGTAAGGGGTTAAGTGTCTTTTAAGGTTAAAACTGTGTATACAATTCAAAATTGGCGGTATGTTTCTGACATTTAGGCTAACAGCAGCATTTTGATCCATCTGTGATTTACTTTTTCATTAAAAAAAATATATATTTGCTTTGAGATGATTTATAGAGAAAATGAACTAAGGTTCAAGCTCTTCTTGGTTGGTTGGTTATTAACTTTAAGTCTTTTGACATGTTCTTAATGTCATGGTCTGTAGACCGGCTGTAAGAAGATCCCAAATAGCCAAGTGGCATGTATAATATACTCAATGTTGACAACAAGAGTAAAAATGGTTTAAGGGGTTTGTGCTTAGGGGGCACTGATGGGTTCCACCTTAGAACATTTGGAAGAGAACCTCAAGCGTTTAAAATTGTCAGTTTAAGAAAAACAAACCCATTACATTATGGAGTTACAAAAAATAATCCATCCATCCATTATCCCTACCATTCTGATAATTGGTGAATCCAGCATCCACATAAAAGCAACGTTTTGATTGATTTAACTTGCCCTTAGTATACTGCATAACCTTTATTTAAAACTTGGGACAGCACATTCAAAAAATTATTTGGGAGAGTGTATCACTAGACAATTGTCATAGTATGCCGAAATGACCCAGACGCAAGGAAATGTAGAATTGAAAGGAGTTTTGGCAAAGGTGACTGGCTCCAAATCAGCTCTTAGCTCATCCAGATGCTCCAAATTTGCTTTGCCGAATAGACAATATGTTGCTATAATTTTTATCTGAGATTTCAAAAATGGTTACACAAGGGGAAAGACGCAATCCTGAGTGTGTGGTTAGTACATCAGCTTCCACATCTGTGTGTGCGAGCAATTAAGCTTGACCGAAATGACTGGTACGCTTTACGCTTCTCCCACAAAATGGTAGCAAAGCGGGAGTCCGTCAGTAACAGTTGGTACTGACCCGGTGGGTGACGATTCCGATGACAGACAAATCCCACTTCGGCCAGTGCTTAGTCCGTCATTTTTTCAAAGTTTCCTGTCATTCGTCAGCAAATCGTCATCTGTCAGTGACGGACTGACCTCTGTTGGTTGAATTGAGTGAGTGAGTGAGTGAGTGAGTGAGTGAGTGAGTGAGTGAGTGAGTGAGTGAGTGAAAAAAATCTGTGCGTGCTGTCAAGTTGCCGCTGGAGTGACGTCATGCAGCCGACAAATTCAGTCCGTCTGCGACACGGCCCCCGCCACCCCCGCTCTGCGATTGGCTGGAGGGGTAAACAACTGTCTATCCACAGAAACGTCCTGTTGTTGGCAAAACAAACACAAAATGGCAAAATACAGGGTGTTCCAATAGTTTTGGGCACATTTTGACATTGAACATCTCAGAAACTATTAAGGATATAAAAACGCATATGGTAAATTCAGAAAGCTTGTAATCTCAATTTTTACATGGAATGTTCAAAGATGTTCAATGTGAGCATCATTGGTCACATTTCTGCGAAATGCACGTTGAACAACAGTCCATGATTCAGTTTTTGCAAATCCAAGCACACAAAACGCCTTTTCTGGTTGAATGAACGCCATTAAAAGGTCTGAAAAAAAATAAAAAAGTCAATAGCCTTACAAAAAAACTTTAAAATGCTGTAGCTTAATTAGCTTTAAAATGGTGCAACTTTATCTTACTACCATTCATAGTTAAGGAGATATGGGGACTTCAAACGTGCCCAAGACTTTTGGAACACCCTGTACAGGCTCGGGGGGTGGGGGTTTAGGGAAAAATCACCACCACACATTAACAGAAGCCCAGAGGTGTAGTTTGAGAAGGAGTTCATGGGTGTAAATCCTGTATTTATATAGTGCATTTTCCTGCGTGGAAACGGAACCGTGTCTTTAATTCATCACACACCACAGAACAATCGTCTGGAAAATCTTTTAGCGACATCTGATAATCTGATCTTTGTCAACTTTGATCGGAAGGGGAGATTCATGCTTAAATTATCCGATTCCGGTATGTGTGTACCCAACTAAAGCAGGTATGAAATAAGTTACAGTGTGAGAGTCACACAGAACAGAAACCAACAAATAGGTTAGGCTGACCCAAATAAGAATTACTAGTGTGAATTAAGGAGGCTGAGGAAACGGGAGCAAGAACAGAAAGAAAGAAGATGGGAAGAAAGGAGGGGGGAGGTGACCAATGTGAGATTACTTTGGGAGAAGTTCCTGCAATTTTAAGGGGATTTCCCCTCAGAGCCACCCAGCTGATTGCAACGAGGCTTTAACTTTAAAAGGGCGATTAAGGTAAAGGCAAAGGGGAATGATTTGGAACCAAAGTATGTTGACAGTGTAGGAAATTCTGTTCAGGTTGGCATCATTCATCTCATCGTAGTCATAGGAAGGATGGAGGTGAATGTGAAGTAGTTTTGAAAAATGATGGTGTGAATGTGAGGATATTTAAAATATTGATGAGGATAGCTTATCCAGTTAGCAAAGAAGAAATCCGTCTGAGGTCGATCCTAAAGTAAATATTTTTGTGACCCTCAGCACCACTTATGTTGAGATTTAAAATTCATTCTAACTTGAAGAAACACAAGAATCTAACTGTGTATTTCTACTAAAGTTGAGACTAGAATGGCACCAGGCTCACTGCACATTTCAAGTGTGTGCTCCAGGTACGACTTCTCAAGGGTCAGAGCAGAAATCCAGTTTGCTTGGAACATAATTTGTTCATAATTTTGTATTTATTTTTTTTCACTCATACACACACATTCACCCACAAGCTTACATCATGTAAACCACATGGGTCTCCCAGGTGTAGGAGCGAACCCACGCCAACCGGCACCAAAGGCAAGTGACGGTTCCACTCCACTACCTGGAGCCCATAATTTGTTCATCTTGCTGGGTGGTCACAGACCCTCCACACCCTTTAGGCTGTGACACATTCACAAACATTTAAAAGGTCACTTCTTTAAAGGTAATTGCCCAACTCCTCTCCTGGACATCTTATGATATGTATATATGCCCTGTACCACAAATCAGGAACTTGGAGAAATCTCCCTCTATTGCAAACACGCACACACACAGTTGGCTAATTGTCAATGTTCTGTTTCCAATTGTTTTTGAAGTGTGAAATTGAGCCCAGCTGCTCAGTGAAGCAGTGGGAATGAGGAGATGGGCTGCACGTGAGTCTGATTCCCAACCTGATTCATGATTCTACTGTAGCAACTGTATCAGTCCACTGAGTTTTCACTGCATTGGCATTCATGTAAATCAAACGTTAATTTAAAAAAAAAAAACACATTAGCTGTTTTTTTTTTTTCTGTTTGTGATCAGACTGGTGAAACGTGATAGGTGAGGCATAAATGCTAGATGATCTCACTCAAGCATACTTCAATGTAAAATACACCCCAGTCATACATTCGTTCTTAATTGCTCCTCTACTTTGGACTAAAGCGAGATCACAAAGACAAAGGAGAAGTGTTTCCACTGGAAAATGTGGTTATGAGCTGGGAATGAATCCGAAGCGAATACGTTTCAGCGTCGCTTCCGCTTGCACTAATCACCAACATTGTGCAGGGTCGCGTCTGTGTAAGCCATGTTGTGGCATGTTGTCCACTTATGTCTGTATGTAATTTTAGAAGGAGCCAAGATGGTTACGTCCCACACGTATTCTCACCCCACACATTCAAATGAGCCTTCCTGTTTTGCCCGGGAGGTGACAAGAGGGCATCAAGTTTCAGATATGTTATCTGTAAAACAAGAATAAGAAACAATCTCAAATGTCCTTCAAAGTCCTTATCTCACCCCCTTGGACACACTTCAGGAATATTATAAACATTTATTGACTCTAAAACAAAACATATTCATTCCACTGCAATAAAGAAGCATGACATAATTTTCAGGTACCTCAGCTGCCCCTGGCTTGACTGGGCGTCTTCTCCACAGCCTTCCAACATGGTGGCCTATTGTAAACAATTGTGTTTTAACAGATGACACGGGAAGCCATTCTAGTCTTATCTCAATGACCACTGCTGACTGAGATACGGCTGACATACTTCATGGTCTTTCTTCCCAGCACCAACAAGCAAGTCCAGACTAGCAGGCTTTTGTAAATGAAAGCGTACTCTTCAAGTTGGATAATACTGCCGGTGCAGTGAAAAGACAATCACATTTTATGATAAGAGAATGGCAACAAGGGAACAGGTGGATGTGAACATTTGTTTAATGGCGAGTCGGACACTGAACGCATCTGGTTGGCAGGTGGATTATGACATTCGCCTCGGGGATGCGAGCAGACTTTGTTACATAGAGATTGCATCTGGTTTCTAAGTAAAGGAAATGAAACACTATGATTGAAACAAACGTATGTAGGTGAGGTGAATATGAGTGTGAAAGGTTGTTTGTCTCAATATCTGCCCGTGATTGTCTGGCGACTAACCTGGCAATAGCCTGGTACCTCTCCACAGTAATTCCGTCGGGAAAAGGCGGGACATTCTGTACAATAGTTCGAGCTGATTGGACGATGCGACATTATACACGTTTGTTTTAACCAGTCACGGCCACAAATGAAAATGTGTTTGTGTCCGTCCATTGTTCTTGTCCAAGAGGGGGAAAAGCACGGACAGCTTACCAGCTAGAAATGCACGAAGCGCCTCTCGCTGTTCAACATTCAACAACGAAACGGTGACTAATTGTGCGAGAACAGAATTAATTGCAGCGTCCATTCGTCCATGTTAGGTTTGTTTGTTAGCCTCTGCTGGCTTCCTGGTTTCGTCACAGTTGCATATCCCGCCCCCAAACACGTCGCTGTGTGATTGGTCCGAACTACCAGTGGTTCGGGAACGGCAGTTACCTGCAAGAGCGGTACAAGATGTATTCTCAGGAGTTTGTGAACTCACAAATACCACGAGAGTTCATCTTGGGAGAACAAGGTCATCTGGCGACCATTCCAGGGTGTATTCAGCCTTCTAGCCGAAGTCAAGTACAGGCTTGGCCCAGCGTCCATTAGGGATGTTACAATATCGTGATATTAAAACTGCCACAATATCATCGTCGTCATGTTCACAATATTTAAAAGGAACGCATCTTAAAAAAAAATAAAAAAAAGTCAGGTTGATTTCCATTTGTGCAGTTCTAGCACCCTCTAGTCGCTATTTTATTAGTGCAATTTAATTTTCATTAGGGATGGCCTTCTATGTTTAAAATCTATGCTAATTGTAAGATGAAGGGGAATCTAATTTGCTTGTGAAGCGATCAATGTGTGCTTGCATTAGCAAGTAAGTGCCTCAATTTTGGTATTAGAGATTGTAGGTGGTTTATATTCATTGCTGTTATGTACAAAAGCACAATATTGTGTTTTTTTTAGTATGAGCTCTTTTTTTTACAATATTGTGATCTTTTTTAAATATCGCCAACGCCCCCCACAATATCGTGATAATTATCATATCGTGGCCTTCATATCGTGATAATATCGTATTGTGATGTTTGGATATCGTTACATCCTTAGCGTCCATTGACCCTGATTGGATGGGCTCGGGTGAGTGGGACATAAACAGTTTATCTTTCTTAAAATCAAAAGATGTAATGCAGGTGTCTGAAACTTGTGGCCCACAGAATGGTGTTTTGTGGCCCCCTACTTGACATCAAAGTTTAATGTTAGTGCAGCTGCCACCATTTTTGTCAGGTCATGTTTTGTTTTTTGTTTTTTTGTTTTGTTTTTTTACTATATTCTCCATTATTGATGAAAGGTTGAACATCATTTCATGGGTTCCCCTACTGCCATAATTAATGTGACACTGCGTGTTTGAAATTATAGCCACACTTTTTCCTCTCACCTTTTATCTGTTGCTGTGAATATGGGAGGGAAGCGACTAATTTGTGACTGAGGCAAGTAAAGGGAAAAGCAAGACCAGAAATTCTTGTGTGTCATCACCAAATTGAAACACAACCCAGTTGAACGCCACCTGTTGCACTTGTTCACGTTATGAAGAACCGCTAATTTTCGTGTACTTTATTTTGATTACTTGATCCCTCTTTTGCGAAATACTTGATGTGGCTCAGACACACGTACCCATTCTCCGGTGGCCCCCACAAGAGTTGAGAATGACAAACCTGATGTAAATTATATTACGCTTAGTCAATGTTAACATTGTCTCACACACAAAAAATAAAAATAAATCTCTTTCTAGAGACCCAAACTACATGAGTTGGTTCGACTTGACACAAATGACTTCTGGGGAGTTGGAGAAAAATAAAAAAATATCAAACAATTAGTTTTGAAAGATGAAATCACAATATTAACAGACCCACATCACAGTAGTTTTAAAATGATGTATGTCTTGAGTCACATTAAGTTGTAGCCTTATTCAATTAGCCATTAAATACATTGTTTTGACAAGAGACCCCCACATAATGGTCTTGTCTGTAATCTAATAAACAATGACTGCCGTTAAACCATTACTTTTCAGGGGTGGGGAAACCAAGCATATTTGTTGAGCTATTAACGCTGCAAAATTAATTCACCAAATTTGGACATGTACGGTTTCCAGCCATCAATGACAATCTGTGACTCAGTGAAATCTGTATTGTGATTATTTGGCTGGTGAGATTTAAACACTTTTGGCTCATTAGCAACAGTAGTACACCTTTTAGATTCATTTAATTTTCAGTTCAATTTTCCCTTTTTCTTAAAATGGATAAAACTTGAAACTACCCACGGCTGAGTGTAACCTCCCACACTCACACACACATCACTTGATGGAAAACACACACGTCAGCAGTCGTCATCAATGCCGGGCGACTGCAACATTGCATTAGTCAGTGTGACACACCCACGTAGTAGATATGAAGAGACTGCGGGACCCTTTTATCACAGTGTGTCTCTCTTTGTGTCCGTGGGGGGATTAGAGGCTTGCCCAAACAGTTGAGCAATCTATTTGGGTAGTTGGAGAGGGAGGAGGGGGTGTGCGTGATGTTTGGTCATATGTGTGCACAGTAATAGTGTGTCATTTAAGTACCGTATTTTTCGGACTACTGTATAAGTCACACTTTTTCATAGTTTGGCTTGTCCTGCAACTTGTACTTACTTAGGTGTGACTTGTATACTGTAGGTTATATTAAAATTGGAGGTCGGGCTGGCAACCAAAATCCACCCTAATCATTGGGATGGCCAGGCGTAATGATTTAGGCAGGACAGTCCTAATTTTCAGTGATGTGTCCTGCGTAACCCTTAGCAGGACGCTGGTTTGTCCCCATTTTTAAAGAAAATGAGCCGGGTTTGAGTTTTGGTGACTCAACATTAGCCCCACCCCACGTTTGTCACAACTGGTCTGTGATTGGCCAAGAGTGGCTTCAGTTAATCATTGATTCAATAAATGTAAACAAAGTTCCACATGTGGCTGTCTGACTTTCGTAATTTCCTTGCCATCTTCTTTGACGGCAGCGCAAGCAAAAATAACAAAAATGCCTGACATCTTTTAATATTAAATGGACAAAACAGCACAATTTTCTGGCCTGAGACTCATATCAGGGTTTCTACACGCTTTGCGTGTGTGATGTGGACGTGGTCAGGGCAAAGCAGCCATAGAAAATCGGACGGAGAAGCAGAAAAGCAAGAGGCGAGCAGCAGGTGCGTCATTTTTTTATTTTTTTTCCTTATTTGCTTTTCAAAATAAGCTGTTTTGTGGCACGTTTCACTGTTACTGAAGCATGCCACTGCTTAGTGGTTTAAAAAGATGGTACTGTAAACCACATAAATTGTCAAAAAGAAGTTTGACTTTTTATTGACATTTTTACCATTTAAACAAACACGATCTATATATAAACCATGCAAAACTTTATTGTTAATGAAAATACAACACAAGTCTGATGTATTAATTTTTTAAAATATGTCCTCCTTTTTGACCGTATTGAAATGGCCACCCTACTAATCATGTTCACTTTCTTTTGGTGGTTGGAAAAATACTTTTAGTGCATGGTAATGCACCTGCGCTAATGCACCAAAACTATTTGCCGACCGCCAAAAGAAGGTGTAAGAAATAGTCATGGCAACTAATGTGCGACCAATCGCTTTAGCAAGCGCGTTTCTTACGCCAAAACAAGAATTTACAGAACCAAAAAGTGCAATAACTGGCCAGGATTATTACCTTTTGGCCACAGTACAACACTTTATTCTACCTAAGGTAAGCCAGTTCAAACTAAAAAGAACAACGTTTCGGTAGCTCGTAGCGGAGGTTTTATCTAAATGGGACTCCTTTGACGCCATCAACCCTAACATCACCCCGAGAGTGTATGCGTTCGGAGAGGCAGAGCGTGTCCCACTCACATTAATTTCCGAACACAGCTGTTGTAAATCAATCAGCAACTCGTATTTGGACTGTGTGTGTGTGTGTACTGCCTGACGCGATGGGCTCGTGCACACCTTTTGGGGGCGTTCTGAATAATCACATGGCATCAGATCTCTGAGTTTTCAAACGGATAGAGTGAAGCAGTGCGCCTTTGGGGCGTAATTTCCGAGGGCACCCACGATTAGGGAACTGGGATTTTGGTGTAAGTCCAAGCTCCGCTGCTTTTGGTCTCGGTTTTTGTAAAATAAATGTCCCCCAAGCAATCCAACTTGCTTTTTTTTCTTCGGTATGATTCTTTGTTTTTAACTCATTCACTGCCTTTGACAAGTATACTTGTCAATTGTATTTTTTAGAGCGGTGCTAAATGGGGGCGAATCTGAGCATGCTCCACTGTAAATATCAAACTTGGAAACAACTTTACTGATGCCCAACCACCGGTAGATGACATCATTGCCCCATTTTATAGGAAATAAACACAGTTTCAGAGTCCATGGGAGAAATGGCTGTATTTTGGCAAACCTACATTTTTCTGCTGTCAATTATAAAAGAACGGGACGGGACAAAAAGTAGGGAGTCTATTCTGTTATTTGGTAGATTCGGTTTATATATAATTATTGAATGTAATATCACGTGAGTATTGGAAATGTAAACATTTTCTATAATGACTGGCAGTGTTATTAACTGATGTGACATTCTGGAGCAACTAATAGACTGAAAAATACGTTAGTTGTCAAGATATATCTGTATATGTCAGTCCATCGTTTCCTACTCTCAAGAGTTTGATTTATTTCAACACTTTACTGAAGCAGAAGTCAACTGAATTATCGTCATTCGTTGTTCAAAGAGTTATTGCGTGCTACTGGGATCCTTCAAAATTGTAATTCGGGTGGAAATATAATTCATCTGTTCCAGAGCCAGAACAAAGTTTTTATTGCTGTGTAGTTAAAATAAGTGCAGCGCAAAATCGAAGAAAATTCAAACAAGCATCATGATGAAGAAATACAAAACCTATGGCACTAATTTCGTACAAATACTTTCCTCGTCCGGTCGGAATGAAAATGGTAACTATTACATTTGGGGGCTGGGAGTAAATGTTATATACTCTAAATTTGAAAGTAATTAGTTACACTACTCGTTAGTGGGAAAAAGTAATAGTATCCCTATTACTTAGTTGCTAGTTTGGTTACTTACCCAACACTGAACAGTTAAAACAAGGTAGTAGGTTGTTAATAATCAAAATGTACAAACATGTTAACCGTTCATTATAAGGCTTACTAAGTCTATAACGAGTGTATATTATTTGCCTGTTTTCATGTTCTTATTACCCCCTGTTGAAACTGGTCCTTTTCAATAAGTGTTGCGTAAAGCAAAAGCAAAACAGATGGACAAAATTAACCGTTTGATGCTGAAGTGAAGTACTGTGAAGTTCACTGCTGAGATCTCATGTGTGATGATGATTTGAACCCCAAAGCTTTGTTCAATGACAAATGTGCATTTTCCCCTGAAAATGTTGGAAGAAAAACACATTTCATGATGCCTGAAGCGGTCCACATTAGAGATCAAACTATGGCTAGAAGGATTCATCATTCATTCTTACAAGAATATCTCAGTCCAGGACTCGCCAATTTTATACAACAAAGGATTACTGTACGTTTAATACACAGAAAATGCAGAATATTATCCATCCATTTGTGTACTTGAACCAAAACAATAGAGGACAATATTATTGTGGTCTTGTGAAGTAAATAATACAATGCTCTCACTGGTTACAGGTGTAGCTGAACATTATCACAGAATCTTAGCTGCAGGCAAATGTAACTGGCTTGGACTTTCGCATCGTTTCCAAATCACTGCATCAATGCTACTCGCAACTTTTAATAGAAGACACATACAGCACATGCACAATAAGAACATACCCTGGACAATGCCATTATCCTGGTCATGTGATCGTGATGATGTAAACAACCGCCTTCGCTCAATTGAATGGGAGTTTGCTGACGTAACGGGCAAGAAAAATGCCGTCCTCTATTGCTAAATACTGGCCAATTCTGATCTGAGTAATCTTCAGCACGTCAGGTTTCTAAAGGGTGCTGAGCACACAACATGTAGCTGGCCAAGCAGAGTAAGTCAGCCGGATGTTGACTTTGAGGTTAGGGACCGTCCATAACTTACTATTTCCAGAGTGACCAATGTCAGTGGTGATTTGACTGGTAAGTTGAGCTGAACTTCCAGACGGTCCCTAACTTCTACTCGCTAGCGGCCGGCTCAATATGCCCTCCTTATCGAGTCACAGTTTCATCTTCACTTTCGGCTGGATACAAATCTTTGACGAGTCCCCCGTGGCTGTACTGCTTTTGAAGAAGTTCTTATTTGCTATAGGGTATAATTCTCCCTTTGATGTCGGCTGTTGGACACAATAATTTCTTGTGAGTCTCTTTGTAGTCATGTTATTCTATGTGTGTTTACAGTATGTCATGATGATCATGTGATTGTCCAAAAATGGTGGTATTGTATTTAATGGAAAAATAGCCATAAAAAAGTCCTATAAAAGCATAACCACGCAACATAAATTGACCATTTTTTTTAGAGAAGAGTTGAAATTTACCATTTCACAGAACAGCTGGTTAGTTTCTAATAAATCTTGTCTTCCTTTAAGATTTACAATATAGTAAAAATTCAACATAACAGTGCATTACAGATTGATTGATTGCAAAGAAAATAGCAAGCATCACATGCAGACCACAGGTTGAGCAGGCGTGGAGTAATGTTCAGTGTTAAGCTGTCAAAGAGGAAAGTGTCAGTCTAGTTTGAGGCTAACCACAGGAGGCTATCGTAATAATAGCCTCTCTGTAATTCACATTATCCTTTTCAGAACAGTTTACTGCGATACAGTGAAAGGTGACAATTGTGGAATGACACACCTTTTTCAGAAATAAATAAAAATTATATATATATATATATATATATATATATAGCAAGTGTAATCTGATTGACTGTCCAGTCACAGGAATCACGTCTTGTTTTAAAGGGGAATAACTCTATTAACTCATTAAAGAAAACTGGATTTCAGGGGCAAAATATTAGTTATTCTATTTTAGAATAATATACTTTTTTGTTTATTTTTTGTATTAACATGTTGTAGACATCTTTCCTGTTTTCAAACTACATAATAGTTTTACTGTTAAAGGAAGGCTCCTTTAATTTTACATGTATGGCTTGATCGGCAGTAAATAGTTAGTTTAGCTACGAAAAATGCATAAGAGCTGAAGAATACACCCTTATATTGATTTATTTAACTTTTCTTCAACATAGAAGTACTTCCGTGTTGGAACGCCCCCGAGTGGTGACGTAACAAGTGTGTATACTCGCTTGGCGAACAGTAGTTCACGCAGACATAACAACGAGGAGGACACAAACTGTCACTTATGCCTTTGTGTATTGCAAAATTTTGCAAGGCGTCGGCAAGGAAAAACCCGCGAGACCCCCCTTTAAAAAAAAAAAAAAAAAAAAAAAAAAAAAAAAACGACTTGAGTAGACAATGGTTTGTTTGCTAAGTGCTGTCAACCTCCCGAAGGACAAGCAGGCGTGCGCGCAGCGAACATTTCAGGCATGAGGACTAAGAAAATATGTTACAATTTGAGATGGGGTACGCCACACGCCTAATACTAAAGCCCAACGCAGTACCGAGTATCTTTAAAGAACCAGACGTGGGAAATAATCCAGCCGATGGAGGATCTCTGGCGGCTATTTCCGCAACTGCTAGCAACACGGAGCCTTCACTGTCACCAACAGCCGGCACAAATCGAGTCCCTACCTACGGCCACTGAAAGATCTCGGAGAAGCGAAGCAAATTTAAAGCGAAAGGTAGGCATGTTTCGGGGGTGGGGGGGCATTGGTTATTATACTGCACGGACTGTTTTATTTCATAATTCATTTGAGTGTGAACATCGTCAAGTACGGGGACGAGGACGTTATGTTTTATTAGCTCGTAAGTTGTTTATACTAAACAAACTGACCATGTTCATAATCTTATTTTACCAAAAAATTTATAGAATGTGGATTAGTGTCATTATCATGTGTCATGTGCGACGTACTACATTTGTGTTCTGTCCCGCTGTTCTTCCTGTGGTGCATTCCACTTTCATTTGCATAATCTATTAATTTCGTTCGGATCCAAACCATTGATAACCAGCCTAGGTAACGGCGTCTCGCATTTCCTTACTTCATTCTGTCTATAAATAAACACGGTTAATACACAACCTTCTTGCAAGCTTTCGTTTACATCATCGGGACGCTACGCAAAAAAAGAAAAGAAAAAAAACAGCTAGGGGAGGTTGGGCGCTGTAACGATGATACATTTAATTTTACTATTTTTTCTTTTTCCTGAAATAGTTCGTCAGTTCCACACGTTTTGCATTGCTCGTGCTGTGTGTCACGTTACCTGTTGGATATTGGCAGTTGAGATTGTCCGCAAGGAACCGATCCTCGAGTTCTTTCATTTCCAGACAGCACACATTCATTAGCGGATTGTCCATTCCTGTGCAGCTCCCGCACCACCCCCCGCCTGATTCACTCGTTCGTTAAAGTTTATTTTGTGCCCAAAAAGACCATCTGGCGCCACAACTTTCACATCCAAGGCAGACTTTCCTTCGGTAGGGTTATTTTGTCGTGTTGGATCGAAGCGATAAGGTTTAATCCTTCCGGGTTTGACGCTAGATGCACGGCTGCGTTGCATAGTGCTTCCATAGTGTAGCGTTTACACACTAGTGACGTAAACATCCGGGTTATTTAGTCACGTGTAACAAACATGCCGGCGTTCGATTCATTTTAACATCGGTTTAAAAGTTATTAAATGTACATAAAAAAATAATCACGTCACCAAATTAATTATTGAAAAAGTAGCAACTTTTTGCTGCTAAAAATGGATCAATAAGTAAAGTGTTCCTTTAATGATTAGAACAATGAAGTTTTGACTTGATTTTGTACTTATTTATGGCATTTATGGCTTGTGTTGGTTCTCACAAGCATACCCTTATCAAGGATGTTTTTATATGGGACATTTATGTCATGTTTTTTGCAACAATGTTGTGAATCCACACACCCCTCAAATCAGTGTGATTGATTATTTAAGAATTGGAATTAAACTACATTAGCTTCTGCGGCAACATCAGACAATAAAAACAAAATCACTCAAAAACAGAGCATTATATTGATTGATTGATTGATTTATTTATTTATTTATTTATTTATTATTACTTGAAAAAGCATGGACTGTATTAACGGTTGTTTGTAAGTGTAAATCAATTTAATAGTTCTTTACCTTACCCCAATCTATCTTGGATGATTTCAGTGTATGGTACTTGAATGACAAGCTTAACTGACAGTAAGCTACAGACAACCTTTATTTGACAAGGCAGTTGACTTCAGAACTTTATTGGCTTCACTTTCAATCCAACCTCTGACTTAAACCTGGAAAATCAATGCATTAGAAACATGTGTTGTGTTGTGTATAATGGACGAGGACTCTTTTAAGAGGTAATTAGGTTCATAAGCTTCAACATCCTGTCTATCTGATAAGCATGACAAAATTCACTGAGGTTTCATAATTCTTTGCAGAAATGCATGTTAGGAGTCCTTGAGAATGACCCATTTGCACGAAATGTTTCACAGCATTTTGAGTTTGAGCTTACACAACACAAGGGCTTGTAAGAGATGCATATATTTATTAGACGAATATATATTATTGTGTACCAGCAGACATGGATTTAGTTGTGAATCTATGCAATGAATCTGTCTGTTTGCAATTTCCTCATTTGTGAACTCACTTACTCATTTTTTTTTTTTACGTGGAACCAAATTACTAATACTGCACCTATCTGCTCCTTTTGTATTCTTTCGATAACAAGATGACTTTTTCTCCCGTTTCAATTCTGGTTGGGCTAAAAATCGGAATTTGGCTGGCAGTCTGAACAGAGTCTTCATTTTCTATTCAGAAACACACACATCTAACACTTAACCACAGCCTGAGAGCCACCACCATCTAGAAACTGTCTGAAGCAGTACTCTTGCAACTCATCCGTGGAACATGGTGGTAGCAGTGCAATGGGCAGGTGGGCATATATGTAACTGGCGATGGAACTGGTTCCCTTAATTAACATCAGGATGGATTCTGAAATGTTCCAGTCAATATAATTTGCTTATATTCAGTCAAATGCTTCAGAAGTCATTGGACGGTACTTCACAGTGTAGATGGACAATAACCAAAAGCATATTGCCAACGCAACCAATGACTTTTGGACAGAGTCTCCCATTTCCCACTAAAAACTCTCTTTATGTATCTTTTGATCAGGAAAATAAAACTTGCTTTCATTTTTAAGGACATTACTTTGTTTTGCAGAAATCAGGAAATAACTAATCAATCTTGTATTACCTTCTTTCTTTTTCGCCATATGGATCTGATATGAACGTGGAGCTCAAAATTAATGTTGATGAAATCCAAAACATTGGTCTGATCTCTTTTATGTTTTCACACAGATATGAATTTTAGTGATGATTGGTCACAGTTTTTGGACACTAGGCAACGTAAAATGTTTTTTTACAACTGCACAACACTGGATGCAGCCAGGGATATTGCAGTTTTGGAATTTTTCATTTTAGTTTATATTTTGTTTTGAGTTTTGTTTTTTAAATTCAGCTAGTTTTAGTTATTTAATAAATACTTTGTTTTAGTTAGTTTCAGTATTAGTTTTAGGTTTTATTTTTATTCAATGTGTATTATTTGCGCGCAATATTTAAAAACACCATCATCTGAAGGTGTTTTTCTATTGGCTGCTGCTATTCGATTGCTACTTCTGTGTGACATACTTTCAAATATCCTTATTCCGGCTAATATCAAAATAAATCTACTTCAAATCACATTTAAAATCATCCCCAAAAGCTCCTGAATTAATTAGCAAAGACTAAAACGAAGAACATTTTTGCTATAACTGTAGTTATAGTTTTGTAAACATAAAATGTAGTTTCATTTAGTTTTTGTTTTTTAAAAGCATTTTCGTTTTTATTTGATTTTGTTAACGAAATTGTTTTTAGAATTTTTGTTTTATTTTTTTCGTTAGTTTTGGTGAACTGAAATAACCTTGGATGCAGCAAGACAGGGAAGTGCGGAGTCCTCGTACTGAGACAATAATGTTCGCAGAAGGAGGGGGAAGATCTCAGCCATCTGAGTCCGAGAAGGCAAACGGACACTCGTCTTGCTAGGTCCATCCCAGTTGTGCGAGTCAATTTAATTCTCCTTAAACGTGCATTATGGAGTTTAAAATATTAATGTTAAAGCTTTTTCTACATTAAAACGTGTCCCAACACTGTAAGCCCAGAAAATAGCAAAATCTTACTTCTAATTGTGAAGAAATATTGACCAGGTAGTAAGCTCTATCGCACATGCTGTTACTGTAAAATTTTAATATTTTGGAGTGAAGCCCAGCCAGAGCCCACTTATTGCCCATGCTTAGTTTCGCACATCTACTGCCCACCTACTGCACAAATAGGGCCCAACAATGAAGCCCACTCCAAGCCCATGCCCAGCCAAGGTCCAACTAGACCAAGTGGTGCTCATATGGGCCCCGACTGTACGTGTTTGCTGGGTAAGTGTGGTGATATGTCAATCGTTGCTTTGGAATTGCAAGACAGTCATGACATGATGACATACTTTTTTTGTCATACAGTGATACCTCGGCTGACGAACGCTTAAGCTCACGAACTTTTCGCCTCACGAACATTAAATTCGCGAGCATATAGTCTCTGCTGACGAACTACTTTTCGGCGGACGAACCAAACCACGCGGTCGAACAGCACCACGGTGGCGGCCACGAGAAGCTGACGCACGCTCACGGCGTCCCAGTTCGTCACCCCCTTTCTTTGAATGCGGACGCGGTTTGTGTTTGATAGACATTTTGGGTGTACTTTTGCTATTATGGGACCGAAAAAGACCCCACCACAGGCTAGTGTTAAGCCTAATGCTACCAAAAGCGAGGAACGGCGAGCGACGGCGGCACGTTTGCATTGTAGTCAATGGAGTTCGCGCCACTAAAAAAAGCGAAAGTGCTATCACGTACCTCAAAAAAAGAGAAAATAGTGCTACGGCAGTTTAGTTCCAGGAAAGAGGTGAAAGTAGTTGGCGGTGCTCACTTTTTGTTGACTCGCTAAAGTGCTCCACTTCCTTGTTCACCAAGGGACACGCCTCCTCCGCTCCGGTGAGCATGAAAGAGCGAATGAGTGGCAAGCGTTCCATAAACACTCGACGCGGTGAAACGCTCGCGAATGAAGTAAGTCTACCATTGCTACCATCCTTAAGAACTACCATCACAAAGGTAAATAAAACGACTTTATTATACAGTACAGTTTATTTCTTTAATTACAATACAATAGCACATTTATTATACATAAAATAAGGAATATTTTTGTGTAGTTTTAAGGCTTATTTAGTAGAAAATTATGTTTTATAGGGACCTGGGAACGGATTATTCTCATTTTAATGGTTTCTTATGGGAAATAAATGTTCGGAAGACAAACTTTTCGCCTTACACACACTTTCTGGGAACCAATTATGTTCGTGAGCTGAGGTATCACTGTATATATATATATATATATATATATATATATATATATATATATATATATATATATATATATATATACAAGGGTGTTTAATGTTTCGCAAATCACTGTGTTGTCTTGAAAAAAGCGTGAGGCTGACTTTGAGTTTAGAGTGGTGAAAATATGGTCCAATGTTTTGCTCCTTGTGTGTAAGGTGTTGATAATGATGTAATTCTTTTGTTTTTAGTGTTTATGCAGTCATAAAAAAAACTGTAAGAAAACCAAGAGCAGTGTGAAAAGCCCTTAATTAACTCAGATTAAAAACAAACAAAAAGCTATTGCTGATCTCCAGTGTAACCACAAACATTAGTGATGCTGCCACCTGTTTCCTCAGAGGCCCTTAGACCACCATAACAAAGTTCATGACTTGGCCTATTTCAGATATGATGTAAAACTTTTAATGGGTGTTTAGCGACTCAACGCACATGATGTAGCAACATTTTCATCATTGTGTTTGTTTGTTTTTTGTTTTTTAATATGGTTTTGGTCTCTATGCTGCTTTTTTTTCACAACACTTGCTATTGTGTGTTTGTGGAACGAACAGCTTCAGGGGGTTTACAAAGAAAAGGGTGGGGTTGGGGATGTTGTGGCATTGTGTGTGTGTGCGTGTGTGTGTCCTGGGAAGAGGTTGACTTCAGAGGAGGGCGTGAGGTGTGTTACAATTATGAGGTCAAAGGTTGTCTTATGTTCCAGAGGCGCTGGTCTTTCCCAGAAGATGTTAACAACACGTCTGACGAAGATGAATGCTCACTTCCTGGCAAGTATCCCCAACAACCAATTAGTACGAATTAAGTGTAATTACCGTACTATTGTAATGGTCTTGTTGCGATTTACAGCAAAGAGCTCTAACTAATATGTAATGTGTGTTCTGATAGACATTTAGTATATCTGTGCTTTATCCGTTTGAATTTTTAACAATTATATGATCCGTTTTCTATTTACTGTGCTGTTAAAGTAAGTACCAAGCAACCAATATAAATAAATTGAATTTGAATGACCTGACTCTCAAAACATGCTTCTGATGTTATGTATGTCTGACAGTAGTCTTTATGGTTTGTTTTTAGGAAATAGTTTTCTCTAAGTAATGGGGTAAAAAAAAAGGATTCATTTATTGTTATACATCTTAACATAAAGTAGGATTGGTGTGAGAGCTGCAAAATGGTCCCATGTGGGAATGATGGCAGACAAATGCGACACCAGAAGCCACTTACCACATTAAATTGTCGGCATACATAACACACATGTTGTGTGTTATGTTGAAAACGCTGCCTAATTTCAACCTAAATGCAGCATTATTATAATTTTTTTTAATCCTTTTTCTATTTTCAAAGAAGCTCACTAGTCTGGTTGTGGTCTTTTTTAGGTGTTTAACTTGTGGGCAGGGGGAAAAAAAATGAAGTGTGGAAAACAAATGGACGAAGGTGGTCATTTTCAAAATAAGAGTCAACAGATGTATTAAATATAGATTTTTTTTTCTCCTTTCGCTATCAAATGTTCCAAAATAAGATTAATCATAACATGATTTCTTTTGACTGTTGCCCAGTATCAAATGTCCCACTTCTTAGTACTGGGCCACAGCCCAGTAATTTGGGACCAATACTGTAGGTACAAAACATAATTACTTTGATGGGGGGATAACATTTTGTTCTAGGTGTCATGTGGTGTGAAAAACGTAAACAGTTGAGTTGGGAGAGAAGTGAGAGAGATGATTTGATTCTCACTGCCCATTTAAATGTAAGACAGATGAAGGGAATGTAATATGTGTCTAGGGAAGGCTGTTATTCCACTTCTTTCAATACTTTGATTTACAGCATTTTGTACAGATGTCTTATTCACTTTGGTGATCTCTGACCTGTCCTCCAGCACCTCCATCAGGTCCATATTTTCACTTTCCCAACTTTCATCATTACTTGTGAACCAAGACAAGGACGGTATTTGTCAAACCTCTGATGTACCAGAGGGGAGAATGACTGATATATATATTCATCCATCCATTTTCTTGACTGCTTATTCCTCACAAGGGTCGCGGGGGGGTGCTGGCACCTACCTCAGCTGGCTCTGGGCAGTCAGCGGGGTACATCCTGAACTGGTTGCCAGCCAATCGCAGGGCACACAGAGACGAACAACCATCCACACGCACAAGCACACCTAGGGACAATTCGGAGCGCCCAATTAACCTGCCATGCATGTCTTTTGGAATGTGGGAGGAGACCGGAGTACCCGGAGAAGACCCACGCGGGCACGGGGAGAACAGGCAAACTCCACCAAGGACGGCCAGAGCCTGGACTCGAACCGGAGTCCTCAGAACTGGGAGGCGGACGTGCTAACCACTCGTCCACCGTGCCGCCCGTGTGTGTGGGGGGGGGGGGGGGGGGGGGGGGGGGGGGGGGGGGGGGGGTGTGTGGGTGTGTGTGTATATATATATATATATTAGGGGTGTTAAAAAAAATCGATTCGGCGATATATCGCGATACTACATCGCGCGATTCTCGAATCGATTCAATAATCGGCAGAATCGATTTTTTTTATTTTTATTTATTTTTTTTTTTTTTTTAGGATTCACACCTTGAGCATGGAAGAATGTTATATGAACGGCACATTAAACCTTAATATTTTTATTTTAATGCTGTTCAAATGTGAAACAGATTGCAAACTGTTTGTGTACAGTGGCTCACGGTTATAAGCCTCAAGTTTTAGATAAATATATTCATACAAATCTTACAGTGTACATGTACAAATTTACTGATAGTATTTTCTAAATTTGAATGGAAAAAAATCGCAACAATCGACTTATAAATTCGTATCGGGATTAATCGGTATCGAATCGTGACCATTCGTATCGGGATTAATCGGTATCGAATCGAATCGTGACCTGTGAATCGTGATACGAATCGAATCGTCAGGTACTAGGCAATTCACACCCCTAATATATATATATATATATATATATATATATATATATATATATATATATATATATATATATATATATATATATATATAGTTTTTTTGTTTGTTTTTGTTTTTTTTTGGGGGGGGGGGGGGGGGTGTTGTTCATTAGAAACTTTGAACATATTTGTTATAGGAGTAAACCAAAAGTAACTAATAGTATTCAAGTTACACACACTAATATTATGGCACTTTGTTTACATTACTAACTACATTTTTTAACAGGTAACTGTTTCGGAATACGAAACCTGCCTCCATCTACAGTATGAGCCCTGACGTTTTAAGTATATAAGTGGTTGATTTAATAATATTATATTTAATAACAGTATGTGGTTGTAAATAAAGTAGTAGGTGGAGGAGTAACAATACTGTATTAATTTTTCATTGGGTCTGTGAAAGGCAATCAATCAATTAAAGACAATAGCACATCATATAAGCATATTGTCTGTCACCATCAATCGGATGACACTATACTGGAGAGAATAGTGTGTCCACCGCCCTTGTTTTCCCTCTGTACCCCATCCTGTTAGACCCCTGTGTGAGGTTGTTCAGGTTCAAATAAACGCAAACATTCATGCTCAGACAAACACAAGAGTTTTCTGCACGAGTTTGATAATGCGTGCAGACATTTGGTCCTCCTGAGGACACGGTAAAAAAGCACACACAGCCTGCGTCAGGCCAGTGGAGATGATGTCACTTTAAGATATACAAACATTGCACTCACTACATCTGCTCACTGGTCAGATCTATAAAACATGATATGGGATTAAACACACTCATCTAAGGCTGTGTTAAATGTAGACTGTCAAAAGGTGTGTTTGCATTGGGCTTTAAGTAATGGATTGCAATTACAGAAATATTGACTTACAGAACACTATTTCTGAACCATAAGTAACATTGAGAGCTTCTCGGGCTTCGTTATATGCTGGGCTATACATTTTTAGTGTTACCCTGAAGAGCACAAAACACAAACAAAAGAAATTATAGTTATAAAAAAAATACATTAAGTAGCAGAGTGCTTGATACATATGCACTCAGGGCATGTAATGGTAATAGGTTTTAATATGGTACGGCCAGTGGGCTCATGGAAAACTTTGATCTTTTACTACAACCACTTGTTTAGCTTCTCTTTAATGGCTGATTCACTGGATGGCAACACACGACCAAAATGCTTTTGGCTTTGTAGCAACACTTGACAAATGGCTTGTTTGCGAGCCAAATTTCCCACAATGTCTGCAAACGGTGAAAGTGACTAAGGATGGATGGTATCCCTTAGGAAGGCATTTAAAAATGCATCTGCCATGTTGATGTACTCAAAGTAAAACAAGTTTGTTTAAATTAAGAGACATTTACCCACGTCAATGTGTTTACAAGTTGTGATATTTACCAACTTTTATTATTATTATTATTATTATTATTATTATTATTATTATTATTATTATTATTATTATTATTATTATTATTAGTCGGAATAGTAGTAGTAGTAGTAGTACTACTGGGGGAAAAAAACATCCATATAACAGATGCATCTGTTATCCAGGGTACAGGATAGGCCTATAGGGGAAAAATGATAATTGCATTTAGCTGAGACATTAACTGTGACTGAGATGAACTCAGTAATAATTATTTTTGAAAAGATCATTGTAAATTGTGTATCAAAATTTTTTTTAGCGTTATGATTTGTACTTAAAGGGAAGAGAAGTGTTTCATCTCAATTGTATCAAATTGTATTGTTGTCAATGTGTTTAAGTCTGTTTTAGTATTTTTTCCCGAGAAATTGGCCATGTATTAATCAGCACAATTTGGTGCTTAAGCCCATTAGCCTGGCAAGCCAGACCCACTTTTTTGAAAGACAGAAAGTGGGTCTGGAAAGACTGGCATATTAGTGGCTTTCACACCAAAAAGCCCAAGAACTTTGAATTCCTGGTAGCGACAGTTCCTGGCCATAAGAACTTGAGCGGCCCACGAGTTTGCATTCACACGCATGAAAATGGCCGAGGTAACTTATTCAACATCAGCTTTTTCTTTTCCTTCTCATGCTGTACAGAGTTGCAACAGTTAGAACTTCACGGGAAAGGTTGATGAGAACCATTGTAAGTACACGCCATATTAACGCAGCAAGACGAGAAATGGGCTACAAGGAAGGCAGAACTTGCTCACGCCTCGTGGAGAGACGTTCACTCCTGCAAACACGAAGACGTGCAATGGTAAGGCTTAAACACAATTATTAGGAATTTATTTCACATTGAAGTTAAGCTGTGACATAAAATGTGAATAAAGTGAAGTGTGTGTCAGCATCGAGGTGTTGAGGACCCAAATGCAGAAAGCAGTCCAGGAAGAGTGTGCTCACAAGATGTTTAATGAATGAAACATAAGACAAATAGGCGGGATTACCAGGACGAGCGGCGAAAACAAACAAAATGATCCAACAGGAGCTGAAACAGAAACCAGGAAATAATGCTGCATTTGAGGATGGTCGAAAGTTGGACTTTTCCAAGTTCAAACCAGGAAGTGTGTACGGGAACACCCCCTTGAACTCGTAAAGTCCACTTGTGAAGTCGGGGGGGGGAAAGGACCCCGACTATGGAATCAGAATCCTGCCAATACTCGAAACCTCGTAATAAGGGTTTGAATCTCCAAAAACATTTTTGTATGACTGAAAATTTGTTTTGAATCTCCAAAAATTTGTTTTGAATGACTGAAAAATATCTGAAAAAAAGCTTTAAAATAAAAATAACTGATAAGAAACGACACACATTTTTAAAAGTATGACTTTCCAGTGTTTCACCCACAAATTTTCAGAGGTTCAAAACGGTCATAAGCCAAGTTTCAAAATTGGCATTTTGGCATTGTTCTCCCTGCCCGTTGATTTGTTTCCCATTTTTGAAACATGTAAATGGCGATCATTTTTAAAACTTGTAACTTTAAGGTTGAAAGACTGAAAATGTTTTCCAATGTTATTTTGAAATTGCAATTCAAAGTCCCATTCAATTACACAATAGCGACGTTCACAGGACCATGAAAGAACTCCCTGGTGGTGTGGGGGGGGGAGGGGGAGGGGGCGGAACAACACTGTCAAAACTCCGAGAATCCTTGTAACTTCGTGTTTGAAACTTGAAGCCACGCGGTACTGGTGTGGTTGGGAGTAGGAAGCGGAAGTGAACTTCAATCCAATCATCTTTTCTGTTTGCTGAGCAGGGTGGGTCTCACACTTTGTGGCCAATTGGACGGACTCAAGTTCACATCTGCTTCCTGCTCCCAACCACACCACCACCGCGTGGCTTCAAGTTTCAAATACGAAGTTACGAGGATTCGCAGAGTTTTGGCAGTGTTGTTCCGACCCCTCCCCCTTCCCCTTCCCTCCCACACCACCAGGCAGTTCTTTCATGGTCCTGTGAGCGTTGCTGTAATTGAATGGGACTTTGAATTGCAGTTTCAAAATAACATTGGAAAACATTTTCAGTCTTTCAACCTTAAAGTTACAAGTTTAAAAAAAAAAATTATCACCATTTACAGGTTTCAAAAATGGGAAAAAAATCAATGCCCAGGGAGAACAATGGCAAAACGCCTTTTTTCAAACTTGGCTTATGACTGTTTTCAACCTCTGAAAATTTGTGGGTGAAACACTGTAAAGTCATACTTTTAAAAATGTGTGTCGGTTCTTATCAGTTATTTTTATTTTAAAGCTTTTTTGGAGATTTTTCAGTCATTCAAAAAATATTTTTGGAGATTCAAAAACAAATTTTTGGAGATCCACATTTTCACTCACACAAAAACCTTTTCGGCGATTCAAACCCTTATTATGAGGTTTCGAGTTTTGACAAGATTCTGATTCCATAAGTATGCCCCAAGGACCAGAGTTGAGAAACACTGCCTTAAACCATGCACTTGAAAAATAGTTCACGTTTTGTATTTGTTCATAGCAAACTACAGAAGTCGGCCATGTTGACAAAAAGCAATCGTTTGAACCACATAGTATTGCTTTTTTGGTGTGTTCTTTATCCAGTCTCATATTTGATTTTTCTTCCAAGAAATTTGGTAGATTTAATGTGTCCAGGTTGGTTACAAAATTCATTTTAGAAGGCCGCAAAGTTATAAACAGGGTAGCGAACAATACATTGAAGAGGAACGTTGGCGAACTTTTTGTATTAGAAGTGAGTTAAGGTTTGAATATAAAGTCACGTCTTTGAATGTGTGTTCATTTCCTCCACATCAAAGAGTGTTTTTTGGGGCTCCGGGGTTTTCACAGACACCACACTGGTGTTTCCCTTCATTTGACTCACAGTAAGAACACTTGAGGCAAAACACAAGCTCTACAAGGAAACCCACATCCTAAAATTTTAAAGTCTCTCAGCCTCCAAACAGATGTGCATCAGCTTCTAGCAATCCACATCTGCCTATGTGAAGTGTCAGGTGTGGCACATGCTGTTGCTATAACAAATGCTAATCTCTTAAAGAAAACCACTTCAAGTTATTTACTTTCTCAGCTGGCTTTAAAAAGTAATATATTCATGTTACAAAGGCATTATGGAAAGAAAACAGCAGTGTTTTTAAAAGAGACATGTTAGGTCATTTCTCCATAATTTAACACAGTTGTGTCAATGGGGATGTGTGGATGTGTCAATGACATACTTTGGTCCAAATACAGCAAGCATGGAGAACTGCAGCACAGGACACTTTTTGTTCTCTTTTTAGAACCCTATGAAAATCATCATCTTTCAAGTAGGTAGTCTTGTCTCATACAAATGAGTCATTCGGGAATACAACGTCACGTGATGATGACATCCATAATTTTCCATAAGGGCTTGGTGGTAGACAGATTGATTCCATTCATTTGAAGGAATCATCACCGGTAAAAGCGTAACAAGTTGTATTAGGTCTTGAGACAGGCAACATGGACTCCTGTCACAACATCATGCTGTCTGCTGCTCAGTCAGACAAAGGTCACGTAAATTGTTGCCCACTGGGCATCCATTGCAGCCTAGTCATCCTGGAAGGGGGATTCCCACATTTGGGGCCCCTTCTCAAGGATTCTTATTTTTCCTCTGATGGGTATTTGTTTTAGTTTTTCCTTGCCTTCTTGTGGTTCATATCAGGGGATGTCGTTAATATTTGTCAACTGTGGATGAGTGAAGCCCATTTTTTTGTGTTTAAGGGCTATATAAATACATTTGGCTTGATATGACTTGACATATGTGAAGCACACACTAACAGGACTGGGCCACTGACCTCCTTCACTTGCTGGATTAACAGTAACAAGGCAACTCCATGGTTGACTGCTCGACACACTGGCTGACCACCTCTGACTTTGTCTACTTTTCTCAAGGCTCAATGATCCCAAGATCTTGATATAACAAAAAGTGAATTGATTGATTTACGCACAAAGAGCATGAAATACATGAGTAACAAGATATAGAGGAAACAAATAACATCAATGACAAATGACATCAGGGAAAGGATTCAAAAAAGCTTAACGACAATTTAAGTATGTGGATCGTGCTGCTTTAGTGAAGTAGAAGAAAAAACTTCAACAATAGAAGAAGAACGTCTTGTAGAGGCAGCATAAGCTCAAGGGAAACAAATTAGGGGCGTATTTTGTTTCCCGATTTGTGTAAAATAAACATAATGGAAGGTCAGATAAAGGCTCATTTCCCGTTTTTCAATTTACAATTTTAAACGAGAAACGTGATGACTCATTCCCGTTCAATGGAGACCCCTCACAGCAGCAACACCGCATCCTTGTAGACGGAGGAGAAACGGGCCTTAGACAAGTGAAAATCTGAGAACTGTTCATTGTTGATTCATTGTTTCAAAAAGAAATATGCGCGCGTGACGATCCACAAACGTACATTCGACAACGCACAAGCAAAATTGAATAATTACAAATGATGAGGCATGAAAAATATACATATAAAATTTAAGAAAGAAAAAAAAAACGTGAAAATTGAGTGTTTGTAGATATGAAAAACATGTAAAAATCATGAATATGTTTGTTTATCTGAAAAACATGAAAATCACAGATTGATTTATTTGTGGATCTGAAAAATGTGAAAAACAGATTTATTTGTGTGAATAATTTTGAGACAAATTTATCCCCATACATATGATGCAGAATAGATAAAGATCTGTCTTCTCCATTTACTATTTAGGTCAAATTTGATGTATTTTCCGGGAAAATTTTATTTCTTTCCCCCCGAAAAAAAAAATCATATTAGTTACGAATCGAACTGGAAATCGTTCACTGATGTTGGGATTTCATTTGCATTTAACCCATTTTGGCTGGGAGTGCATTTCCGCGTTTCAACCAATAGAACCGGGAGTGCTGTAGCTCTGCTCTACCTTTAAAGCCGACAAAGCGCATACGACATTTCATTTTGTTTTGACGAATTCTCGGTCACTTAGACGATGAAATGCATCAGAATGTACACACGAGGGTGACGTTTGCCTCGTAGCATTTCTTGGAATTTTATTTGAGCATTCATGGCTGATGCAGATTCGCGGATGTTGAAATGCAATAATGACGGTGGTAGACGGCGTGCTGAATACTTCAAAACAGTGGTACCAGTCGACAATGTCATATTGCTACGACATGTTTGTAGGCAATGTTGATGTTGAAAATTTTGAAGGGTTTGAAACACAATGGACGACAAATAAATTACCACTCGATTTCCCAAGGTTATTACAACTGTGCTCAAGCTAAATATACCCGCAGATGCGACACAGTTGTTCGTTGATTCTTTTTTAATTTATTTTTATATATATTATATTATATTATATTATATTATATTATATTATATTATATATTTATATATATATATATATATATATATATATATATATATATATATATATATATATATATATATATATATATATATATATATATATATATTGAAGGTTTATTATAATAAACTTAATTTGTGTGAAAGCCACAAGTGTAAGCTCTGAAATGTTTTTGGATTTTTTTTTTTTTTTTATCTGCTTCAGAGGCTGATTATTAAGTAGGCAATATTGTTGAATTTCCAGGAAAACTTCAGGTTTTGAGGGGGTGATTCTAAAGTCACCCATTGGTTTTCGAGGCATGTTTTGGTAGGTGCTTTCGGCCTGAATGGGTTAAAATGGCTTTTTACTTATTTAAAAAAAAAAAAAATAATAATAATCTGGCTGCACTTCGAAACGCGCACATTGGCCTAAATGTAGGTTTACAGCTGGAAATGTCTTATGGCAAGTCTAATTAATCTGAGATGTACTAATAAAATAATTCTACAATCTCTCTCAAAGATACCATGTTATTTCTTATTTTAATGTAATATTAATGCTTGTTGCACAACTGTTATATGTTGGAATCATATGGATAACTGCACACCATTTTGGCCTTTAAGTATGGAAGCCCAAAAGTGTCAAAATTCAATAAATAAAAAGGCCTTTTTGAAATAACTATTCTTTTGATAAATAACAGGCAATTTTGTAATATGGCCATTAAATTTTAAAATGAGGTGTTAGTATTATTATGAAAAGTATGCTATTCTTTAATATGTAACATATTTTATTTTGGTTAAATATTTAATAATGATTATTTTAACAATGTCATACTTTTAAAAAAAAAATAATGACATTTAATTTACTTTCAAGGTTTTATAAGATAAGAAAACGTTGCTTTACAAAGTTAATTTTTATTTCATAATGTCCTTTTCCACAATGGTCTTCTATTACATAGTGTGCGTTTTACAGCCGAATGACTTGGCCTGTCAATCAAAGTCAGTGGGTGGGACCACCTGTGTGAGCCGAGATCGCCGTGACGCCTACCCCGTAGCCTGACGCAGAAGTTTAACAAGGCCTTTACGTTATGATCCGATTCTAAACAATTCGCTACTTCTTGGAGTGCTTCTGAAAGTGACTTATCTTCTGTATCCATGCTTTAGCAAGCCTGTGACCGCCGTGGCTCCTCATCAGGCGCTAAACTCTCCATGCGTGAATCGATACTGCAAGTGCTGCTGCTCATGTCTGTATAAGGGACTCAGCCAATCACGTAACTGGCTCCGCCTCATGTCATTTGATTGACAGACCAAGACATTCGGCTGTAAAACGCCATTAAGTAAAAGAAGACCATTGTGGAAAAGGACATTATGAAATAAAAACTGACTTTGTAAAACAACGTTTTCTTATCTTATAAAACCTTGAAAGTAAATTAAATGGCATTATTTTTTTTAAAAAGTATGACGTTGTTAAAATAATCATTATGAAATATTTAACCAAAATAAAATATTTGTTACATATTAAAGAATAGCATAACACTTTTCATAATAATACTAACACCTCATTTTAAAATTTAATGGCCATATTACATAATTGCCTGTTATTTATCGATAGAATAGTTATTTCAAAAAGGCCTTTTTATTTATTGAATTTTGACACTTTTGGGCTTCCATATTTAAGAGCCAAAACTCTCAGGTTTTAGAAGAGTTTAATTCAGGCAGGCATTAAAAAAAAAAGAATAATTGCCTTCCTATGTTTGCGTCCTCAACACTTTGAAAACTTGACACCATGCAATTGGGTAGCCTATGTTTATTGAGCAATTCTCACGCATCGACAATATTGAATTGAGCGCATTTTAATTTCAGTCCATTTAATAAGTACCAATAGGAAAAGGATTCCCCTCTTGTTGTTTCTGTAAGTCTTTTTCTCTTGGCCTGATGTTGTCATTAGCCAGGGTGGAGATATAGTAAGGATGAGTCATGAGAGGCTCAATAAAGATATGGATATAATGGCAGACAGGCTGCAAGAATCTGAAGAGAGATGTCCTGGATGGGTCAAACAGCTGGGTCAAATCAAAATATGAGTATATGGTGCTGCCCCACCTTAGATTACATGTGTCAAACTCCCGCAAACCAGAGCCAGCCTGATATGTGACATGACTGAATTGAATGATTCTGTGGTTACCAATTAGAACTTGCTTATATAGTCTGAGAAGGAAAAAAATAATAATAGTGTGCCTTTTGCATATTAGAAGCATATACTCCCATGTTCTTAAAGGGGTACACAAAGCCAAATCTTTTTTTGGTTTCTTTTTTTTTGCTTATGAACCGTATAAATTGGTGTCTACTGTCTATTAATGCTGTCTACAAGTCCTTGTCATTATTTTTGACATTTGAGTGCAAGTTTGTTGAAAGCTTGGATTTGGGGCATAAAACGTCTGTGTGGTGGCGCCGTCTTCGGGTTAAACGTTGGGATAAACACAATTTGTCTGTTTGTCCTCTCATTGGATAAGCAGAGACTACTGACACGCGCCTCACTTCTTGAGTCTGACGTATTCCCTCGGCCAACGTGGTGTACACAAGCCCAACGGTTCTGCAGGCAACACCCCCTGTTTTAACGCCATTTTCAAATAAGAATGAAATGTGGCGCAAGAGTCTGGTCAGGGGTTGAGTTGCACTTCCATCCATCCAGCCATCCATCCATTTTCTTGAACGTTTATTCCTCACAAGGGTCGTGGGGGGTGCTGGAGCCTATATCAGCTGGCTCTGCGCAGTAGGCGGGGGACACCCTGGACTGGTTGCCAGCCAATCGCAGTGAGTTGCGCTTTAAGTCAGAAAAGACTTCTGTGCGCGTTTTTGACTGCACAGATTCTCCCATTGATTCTGGTTGGTGCGACCTTGAAATGATCGTGCACCCTGTAAAATCTTGCCAGTGCACGTGTTCTCCCAGAGATTTAAGTATGTTTTCTCTCCCGCACTCATGGAGGTTGTACTAATGCTTAAAGTGAAACATCATAATGCACGTTTTGATTCAATTAACTGTTTCTATGCTCCACCGATGACAGCCGCAGCTGATGAGTGCTGATTGCTTGGAGTTTGTCTGAAAGCGCCACACACAACAACTGCAGTCAGTGTAATTTTCCTGATGATTTTGAATCATTTGTGTTTATTTAATATATACCAGTTGTGAAATACTTGCGTGCAGGCCCGACCCTGGGCATAGGCGAACTAGGTGGTTTCCTAGGGCGCCATCTAGTGAAAACAACTGGCCCACGGTAGAGGCATATATGTCAGCGGACCCGTCGCCACGGGCGGGCCTTGGGGGTCCGTGCCCGCCCTGTCAGTCAGCCGTGCCCGCCCTAGCAAGATGACTCACCAACTATTCGTACTATCAGTCACGTAAACTTGCGCCTTCTGTTTTAAGTAAAGCATGGCGTGCCAGCCAACCACATACCTCTTTTCAAGTTTGGCTGTGATTGACAACTAAGCGAGCCAATGACAATCAGGATCAGGAGGGATGGGGTGGGGTGAGGGGAGTCACGCGCTCTGCAGACGTGCCTTAGCCAAATCTACTTCCGCGTAGATAGTGCGCATTTGCCGGCTGGCGCTGGGACAAAGACTGAGCAGTGGGCACGTCGTGCCGCTTTAATGGAAGCCACCAAATGCCAAACCTCGATCCAGGATGACACAGTTGACATCAATGGGAATCCTGAGTCCACTGGTTACGTTCACAAGTGAGTGTCAAACTTGTATTTTAATTAGTCAAGCCACACAGCACGGATGAATTGTAGCAATACACAGTATGCTGTTAACAGACCCAAGCAGTCACACATACACAACAACAACTAAGGAGCATAAAATTATTTATCACTAAAGCAGTTGCAGTACAATGTGAGTTGAATTCTCTTTTTTTATTGCCAAGTTTGTTCATGTTGATGACTGACACTAAGTTCTAATAAAAAAAAAAACAGCACTTTACACATCCTTTTGGATTGATATTCTGCTTAGTTTTTCACTGAACCCATATGTTGTTTCTGTATATCATCGACATAACTCAATTTCTAAATCACTTTAAAACAGCCATTGCTGCATACAAAGTGCTGTGCATGGAATAGAAATTAGTCTTTTAGTAGACACAAGTGAAATAAAATAACACAAAATAAAATTAATTAGAGTAAATATAAGTAGATAAGTATACACGCAAATAAAATTAATACTAAAAAAGAAATCTGTATAAGTATAGAAATAAAATAACACAAAATACAGAAGGCACCATAAAAAAAGTAAAATGATGTGAAGTCTCATGCTGAGTCAAAGATCAAAGAATAGAGATGTCTGGCAAAAATGATATCCATATCGTACAGCCCTATTCAAACATGCAAATGAAGACAACTGCTAGCCAATTCCAGATAGAAGGGGCTGGGTCACAGAGTCATTCATTCGGACATAGTTGTTTATAGAAGTGAAGAGTGGATTTGTTTCAAATGAACTTTTGAGTTGAATAAATGCAAAATGAACTACACATTTTTTTTTCAGTTTGTCTTTTAGATTTCAGAACGAACTGCCGCTTTTAAGTGACAGAAAATATTTCTGAACACTTTTGCAGTTGTCACAATGCCGCTGTTCAACCTGATGAACATTAGATTTAGGTTGATAAAGTGTCCCCCCCCCCCCAAAAAAAAAGGTAATGCCCCCCCTACAATTTCTTTCTGGTGACGGGTCTGTATGTCAGTCAATCATAATTGTCTATAAAAATAAACATGAAAAGAGCATTAGCTTCTTAGCTTGATTGTAACTCATCTCCTTCACCATTACATCCATGCTAGTCTGTGTACCAAACCGAGGCAAAGCTTGCTGGCTCTAAAATAAAGCAGTCAGTCCAGTCCAGATACCTGCAAATAGACTTGTTGTCTAGCAACTCAAGTCGCAAGTTGAGGTGACAGTGGACAAGATAGTCATCAATTGCTGGAGCGCTCCATTGCAAGCTGGCGAGACTTCCTTGTTCGCTGAGCTGGTCACTCAACCAACTAAATGTAGTTTGCAACTGCGGAATCCAACCCAAGACACGCTTAAGACCGCCCCCTCATTTGAATAATATTTCCACTTTGCAGTATGGACCAAAACTGCCCAAAGTGAAAATAAAAACTGATATAAAATACAATATAAAATTATATATATTTATTTATTTAGTCAGTCATTTATTTATTTTGAATTTTGGCAGTTTTGGTATTCCACTGTATTTACATTCCACAATTTGAACCAAAGATCAACTAACACTAGTCCAGACTCAGGTGTTTTTTTTTCTTACACCTGACATTATAATATATGGGGGTGGGTGCAAAGAGTAATTTCCTGTATCTCAGCTCACTATGATAGCAAAACAGTGAAATAGATGGCTTCCAATTGCTTTGACTTTGTGCTCCGCGGGCTAGGGGTAAACTGCGCATGTGTAAAAGATTAGGGAAAGGACAAAAAGCAAAGATTCAACTTCATTGCCATCTGTAACTTGCCAAAGGTCAAGGCAACAAAACACCATATCAATTACGCGTTAGCGAAACTGGCCAGTTGGAAGAAGGGATGGGGGGGCATTGTGAAACAAAGGCTGGAATACAAAAGACCTAAGAAAGGTTAGTTTCAATACAAACAGGTCACGTTGATTCTTTCACTTAAACCCTGATGTCGCTGAGTAATTTATCCAATTTTTCTACAGACAAACTGGTGAGACCTAAAAACCACCAAGCGAGGCAAAGGCGGCCATGCAGGAGCTGACCAAAGATCCGAACAACACCGCTGCATGCTCTAAATTACATCATGGGACTGCCGGTGGGTGTGATGGCGGTCATGTCCGGGCACCGCAAATGTGTCTTCTTGGCAATTACACCGGCGAACGTCTTCGAAGCTCGGCGCTTCAAAGGCACATTCATAATCAGGATAAGTGTTAACGATGGAGATTTTTATGTGCTACTTACACTGTTTTCGAACAATGGCTACGGTATACTTTATATCATGTTCATATCTAAACCTCTGAATAGAAGTAAAATATAAATAAAGTATGCAGACTCACATTCAAGAAAAGTGAAGTGTTCAAGCGTGGTCATGAACCTAAGGTGGGTCACACCAAAATAAATGACAAACCAGCATCTTTTAGTCTTAGTCTCTGCTCGACCCGTCTACATTAGCTATCCAAAAAGTTGATAGCGATCAGTGTGTGTGCGTGTGCGTGTTTATGTGTGATACAGGATTAATCAATCATCAGAGTCTGCAGAAGCCTGATAAGTAACATTCAAAAATAAATCTGGACCAGGATTTCTCAGGCCCCTCATTAGAAACTAATAAACCCTTTCACACTGGACAGTAAACACACACTAATTTCTGGCTTGTGGGAAAGTGTACAATCAGCATTCATTACAACCCACATGGAGACTCAGAATCTTATTGGAGCAACTCTGCCACCCCTGGAGGGATATGACGTAACCATCACTCACTGGTGTTTGTGCAACTTACTTTTTTTTTTCCTCTGGATTTTTTTTTTTGCCAGTTCAGTGTGCGTGTGTGTGTGTGTGTGTGTGTGTGTGTGTGTGTAATTACATACAGTAGGTCTCAGAGGTAGAAGGTTAAAGTGGCTTTGAAGTCCCCGTCTAACCTAATAGATCCCACAATATGGTTTCCATCAGTACGGAGAGTGGCTCTGCAGGAGGTCCAGAGGCGAGCAGTGGAAACAGTGGTAACTGCTATAATAACAACAGTGCATTGTCAGTCAAAGGCTTTGCCTCTGTAAAGTCACAAGGCACGTACGCCAATATTATATGAATACTCCAAGCCAGATGATAGGCAAAGTAAAAGTGAGAGGGCTGAATAAAACACAAGACTAAATCTCCTGAGAGGATATAGCAAACATACCAATGGCTGGAAATAATTTCACATAGTATGCTTCGTTGTTTTTTTTCCCATGGGAAAACTCAAAGTAGAAAGGGGGTCAACACTGAAATCTTAGCCTTAATCAGTCTTGATCTGCTAGCATTGAGGGGGTTTAGTTTCATATGAGCGTTATGGCGGAAATGAGGTGCCAGTTGTTGAAGACTCATTTAGGGTATTGATGTGAATGAGGCCCAACAGAGTAGTTTGTGTTTGGTGAACATTTTCACCAGTTAGTCTTTGCAGATTGATTTCAGTTTTTGCACAGTGAATTGTGATGTTTTTGCTTAAACCTAACCTACTCTAAAATGTTCTTTGTGACACAATGGAGTTTAAGCTGTTATTGTATTAACGTTTGGATGTGGACCCAGGCTCAAATAAGTGAACGTATTACCAAACCACATGTACAGTATACAACAAATTAAATGTTTTGTTTCCAAATTTGTACAAATACATAATAATAATAATAATAATAATGATAATGATGATGATAAATTTGAGTAATAGTTTTCATTTCAAGATCATTCGATGGGCAGTTCATTCTTTTCCCATTTTGAATTGTAACTTGATTTCTACATTTATTTTATGTGAGTCTATGATCTAGTTTGTTTAATACTCTTTAGTTGTAAATGTGGAAGTAATTGTAGTTATCCAACTCCCTTCAATTTGTTTCACTCGTCTCCACCATCTCTATTAGAACTAACCGCAGGGGTCTGACTTTACTCTTAAGAGACACTTGTGGTTGTCTGCACATGACCCTGAGAATTTGAGTACAGTATGTTATTTTATAATCTACAGAGACCCCAAATGAGGTTAAGGACTCTGATTGACCTGTCTGAGAAAAGCATTGTAAGACATCCATCAAGCGAATAATGTTAAAAGATAAAGAAAGGCCATAAGTTGATTGAGTGAGTGATGTGAGCACACAATCACGTGGCCGATACATCAGTGATATGAAAACCTAAACAGCAATACACTTCTCGAAAAGAGAGCCATTACCATTGACTACGTTTACATGCAGGCAATAACCCTTTTAAACCCGAATATTGGAAATATTAGGGTTTTGGAGGGCCATGTAAACACGCAATAACCCGAAGATGCTCTTATTCGGGTATTTAAAAACCCAAATAAGACCTGGATTACCTTTTTCAAAACCTGAATTCTTGCATATATAAACTAGGGGTGTGCCAAAAAATCGATTCATAAAGAATCAAGATTCTCATTTATTAATTGAATCGATATTAATATCCATAATCGATTTTATTTAAATTAGAAATGAAGAAGAAGGGGGAAAGGCAGTTGTAGCCCACATGCTGTTTTTGTGGAAAAAAGGCACTTACAATACAAAATTAATAAATGTTTAAAAAAAAAAAAAAAAGACACTTTGTCTCTTTTTGTCATTTTGTTTTGCAAAGCAGACTGGAGTAGATCATGACAATGTTGTGCATATCTGTAAATTGAAGCAGAAATCATTTGTCAATCAAATCATTTTGAATCGAAAATCGTTTGAATCAAGAATCGAAAATTGATTCTGAATCGAATCGTATACCCAAAAATCATAATCGAATCGAATCGTGACACAGTCAATTTAGTCAAAGATTCCCAGCCCTAATATAAACGCATTTGGAATTCCTCGATTGAACGGCGCATTGTTCTTCGCTGCGTGAATGCTCTCTATTTTCTTCTTCATCTTCTTTTCTTTTTCACGTATTTTAATTCACAAGGAATCTTGGTCTTTGTAGTAACGGCTTATATGCGCAGCTCCGTGCCACTTGCTAAAGGAGCGTCACATGAATTAATTGATTTCTCCGTGGTGTTTTCACATTATTTTGTTTCTGTACGGCGAAAACTTCACAGTTTGTTTCTGTTATACAAGTATATAAGTCCGTGCTTCCAGTGTGTAACCCACCAGAAATACTCAAGCCGCTATAAACAAACATGACGCTCGCAGCAAAGAACCACACTTCTGAAGCGAGGAGGAAACCGACTACTTTATTTAGAGAAGTGAGTGACTTAAATAAAATGTATTTTATTGAACGTAGTAAGTTAAAAGCAGAAATTATGTTATTTAAAAGAGCATAAGTGAAAATGTGGAGTGATATTTGCGACCTATGTTCATCTTTGACACATTGAAGAAGCGGCGTGTCTGGCGTTGTATGAAATAGACAACATCGACAAGCGATCAAAACATTATATTAGTATTCACAATACAAAATTACAGTCTACATTAAATACACTTGCGCATGTCACCACTTTTAATTTCCGACTCAGTCTGAGTGAAGGAGCAGAGTGACAGCCTGTCAATCACTCTACTCCGTGGGGCATCGCGGCTGCTCCCCCGCTCGAGTTGACATGGTTCAGTCAGTGTGTGAATGCAGTAATTTGAATTAAAAGTAGAAATGGATTCATTAAAAAAAAAAAAGAGAGAGAGAGAGATCCTGTAGAATATCTCTGTTTGGATTACAATTCTCCGGTATCCGGACCGTTGACAACATAGCTTCTGCTCCAAGGTAGGATGACTGTTCTGTTCACTTCCGTGCTGAAAAGTGTATTTCGACTTTTTTGGTTGCTATGTAAATCCATCCATCCATTAGCAGACCCACTTATCCTCACATTTATCTAAATCATTTGTGAATTGCGTTTGAGGCTAGGAAATTCGGGTTGTTCCTAAACAGTTGTGCAAGAAGCGGGGCTAGCTAGCAGCTAGGCTAAAAACATGCCACCTCGTTAGATGGCATACTGTCTAATAATTGCTTATTTTCATACACTTCTTTTACAATTTTGACTTTTGTGCTGCTTGGAAATGAAACTATAGAGACCTCAAGGAGGCTATTTGTGGAGAAATCTCAAAATGGGCAAATAAAGTCTAACTGTCTAATATCACCCATATCGCTTGATTAATCTTGCCTACATGCGGACCCTTTTGCTGGAGTAGGTCACATATACATATATATATATATATATATATATATATATATATATATATATATATATATATATATATATATATATAGTGTTTTTCTTAAAGTTGCATGAAATGTTCTATTCTTTTCCCAATTTCTAGGTCCTGATTATATAACAGCCACAAGAGGTATCGGCTGCTATCGTGAGTACAGATACCTTAAAATAAGGCCAGGTACCGGGCTGAAACCGATACCTGGTGATACCTTGCCCATCACTAGATGGATGGATGGATGGATGGAAGAGAAAAGAGAGAACAATTACACAGAGCATAAGGCTCCCTGTCATCTGAGGACTGATTCAAAAGTTAAAATAAAAGCTGTTAAATTGCCCCTCAGTATTCTGACATTCTTAGCATACGCTGACATAGCAGATACGATTTTGCAAGACAACCCCAAGTGCTCTACAACAACACCATGCATCAAAATGCCAAATGTATGGCCTTGTAAAAGCCTCGTGTAATGTGAGGAGCCTCCAAACAAAGGATGGCTCCTTCATCTATGTTTAGACTACCTACAGTGGGCTTCCATTAAATAAGGTTACACAAAATTTATTTATTTTCTTTATTTTATTTTTTTTATGAAAGATCATTTTAGGTTAGCATGGCCAGAGCTTGCACAGTTTGTTGAAGTCCCCACATCTCAGACACGTGCTCAGTTTTGTTTTTGTTTTTTAACTACACTGATTTTAAGACGGGCAGTTGTTATTGTCGATATATTTTAATGATATCTGAGGAGATCACAGTGGTGTACTTGGCTAGTCTGCCTCACAGTAAGTTTATGTGCTCAAAAGACACTAAATTCAAAGTCAGACATTGTGTCACGGTTCGCGTGGGGTGGAGGACCCAAATGCAGGGAGGTAGAACTACGGCAAGGATGAACAGAGTACTGAACACAATTTATTAACAAAAACTCTAAATCCAAAATAACAACAAAGTTCTGAAAACACGAAAACTCAATATAACAACAAAAACATAAGAGTGGTGACAATGACAGTGATCCTACAAAGACTGAAAGAAACCAGGAAACTATACAAGCCAACTGACAAGACACAAGTGGCTGGGGGAGATGATTGGTTGACACAATGGAACAGGTTGACGAGAACAGGTGAAAACAAAACCTAACAAGCAAGACAGGAAAAAGAAAAAAAAACAAGAAACAAACCTAGCGAGGCTATATAATCAATAATCTACATCGGTTATTTCCCTTAAACTGTTCAAGGAAAAGCAGCAGTGCTCATTACATCACCAACTGGGACTTGGCCAAAAATGCACATGCTGTTTAATGTTTGACATTGGTCATATTGTTTACAGTGGCGTCACAGCGCTTGTAAATGTTAAAGCAACTGACTGTTACGTAATGCCATGTTTCAAGGAACAGAAATGGAGCCATATTGTTTCTGAAAATAATTTATGCACCACCCATTAATCTCATCCACAGTCACTATGTGACTATCGATGATGGTTACACGAAAGTCGGCCGTGTGCACCATTACACCTTCAGTGATTACATTAGAGCATTTTTGCTCCAAAACCTTTTTTTTTTTTTTTTTTTTTTTTTTTTTTTTGGTATTTATAAACAATTTGCTATATTTTTTTTAGTGTTAAATCAAGTCCATATCCCTTGACGTATTTTCATATAAATCAGGCATGGTACGTATAACGTATAGTTGGGCGACTCAAAACAGACAGGTAGGAATGTTAGTGCATTCCTTGATATGGTTTAGTGTAAAATTAACCACAAAACATTTTAGCTTGAAAACATTACATGACTACTGGCCCAACGTTTGCTAAATACACTCAAAGAACAGTGTCATCAAAAGCATTTTGTGGCATTGTGGGATAAAACACTGCCAACTTGATTCCTGGCCAATCGAAGTGGTTCCACTCTACTCTATAAAATAAGAGTAGTCGATGCTCACACAAGATGCGTCATGGCGACATGGCAGTCACCAGTGTGGCTTTCTTTACTGTGTCTCCCCAAAATATTACCCTCGAAGTTTTTTGTTGCATTTTTAAAACATGACTGTTTTGTTTTGGCAAACTCAAAATTAGTTACTTGTCTTTAAAGCAGAGATATCAATAAAAAATCAGCTTTATGGTGCTTTACACAATTTTTCAATGTATTTGTACATGTTAGACTTATAGTAGGAATTGAAAGTATATTTGTATTCAAGTTAATTTTGCAAACAATTATCGGCTTATTGCGTTTCGACATCGGCACTTACTAAATTATTGGTTTATCGGTACTGGATGAAAATAGCTTTATCGTGCATCCCTACTCAGTTTCTTTGGGTCCTTTTGATTGGAGTGTTATGTGTAAATGCGCGTCCGCGCCATTCTGCCTGCATGTTTATCTTGCTTAATGCCTGTTGAAAGTAACACAGACCGCAGTCCATCACTAAAAATATTGCCAAAAATACTACGAAAAATATTGGGGTTTTTTTCTTTTCTTTTCTTTTCTTTTTTTTTGCATTCAAAGGCTCACCATGAGAGAAAGCTATAACATGAGGTACTCACAATATTCCAATCACTAATTTAATAGAATTGCATACATTTTAATTACAGAGGAAGTCAACCCCCACAAAAATTCTCAACAATATGTTCTATGCAGTCCTAGTCTAAATAGGGTGTTCTGGTTAATATTGTTTTAGTGAAATATAAGTTAAACAGCAAAATCTAGCGGTTTTTCAGAAGGATGCCATTTTGCCAGTTGCTGTCGAGTGAAAATGACATCAGCCTTGCTCAGGTCTCAGGTAACAACAACAAATCGTAGCTCAACTCAGAAAACAGGTGAACTGTGACTGGTCGTTGCCTGAGCCCTGAGCAACTGTCATCTTCAGCAAGTGGCAAAATGGCCGACCCCAAAGATGGATAAAAACGATGGATTTTGCTGCATAACTCATATTCCACAAATGTAATATTAATCAGAATGTCATGCTTAGACTGGTGAGGTTACATACCATATTATTGTCGGGAAATGTTTAAGGTTGACTCCCCCTTTAAACAAATGCAACTAAATATGATGACATAATCAATGAACTGCTCCCTCAAGGAGCGTGAAAGGGGCTTTCCATTCTATTGGAGGTCTTTATGACGCTATGTGTGTGTGTGTGTGGGGGGGGGGGGGGGTTAAAATAACACACAGTAAATGACTGTAACAGATCATGACAAATACAGAGTGGGAATAGCTATGAGTTCAATATTTGCAGTAAACATTTAAGAACCATTATTTTACAAGGTGCGCTTCTGTGACTCATTTGGTCTCACACTGAGCTCACCTGGGAACTACGGCAAGATGGTATACTCATGCTACTCAAACCACTTTATGGAGAAGGATGAATCAGCATGCATGGCTGCATATTTTTCAAAATTACATAATTATATATCTACTAATTTCCAATTGCAAACAATCTTAATTAAAAAAAAAAAAAAAAGTTGTATTTCTGATTAAATTTGACATCACTGAGATGTAAGTTTCCAACTAGGTCAGGGTTCGCCAATTCCTGCAGGAGTCCTGCAGGTTTTAAATATTTCCACCCACTAGCACACCTGATTCATATAATCAGCTCATCAGCATGCCTGACAACGACTCAGTACCTCGAGGACTGGAATTGGTGAACCCTGGACTAGGTTATCCCAGACAAAAACCACCATAATCGTAATGGAGTCACACTAAATGGAGTAAAACTACATATTGATGGTTTTGCTAGGGTGTGAGTCTGTTCCTGCGACGAGTGACACCTCGCAAGTAATGCCTTGTGTCTCTGATTGTTTATTTTTGTTCGGGCACGGTGATTTCTTGTTTATAAAATCCTATTTATCATAGAATACTGGTGTCAAGTCATACTAATTGGTTTAACGGAAGGGGCAAAAAGGTATTTTCTAGGGGGAGAGTGCTGACTTAAGGGCAATTGATGACGGTGATGTCATATCTTTTATTTATTTATTTATTTTTTAATTTATGAGACTGCTCTTTCCTCTGATTCAACAGAAGTACTGCAGCTGTTATCCCACCCCATTTTTCTTCTGTTGTTTTTTCAATAAAGTCAAACACTAGTTTTAATACTGAACAAACATGTTCATTGTCAGTATATCAATCATATGTACTTTGCAATACCATAGATACCATAATATAATGTTAATACACAACAAAGTGCAAGAATTCAAGCATGAGGTTTTCAACTACTGTACACTGGATTGTATGTTGATTTCAAAACACAGCATTCAAGCCAACGTGAAACATTTGCAGAACAGCTGGCCGGCAGCTAACTAACATTAGCTCAACATGCATCATGTAAACCTACACCCAATTTCTGTTTTGCTATCTGGACATAAGAGAGAGGAAAAAATGCGCTCAACAAAGAAGGCATTGAGCATTAGCCAGCTACGGTTTCTGTAATAAAATGTATAATCCATATTCAGGAGAAAGTCTTTTTAAAAAAAAAAACAAAAAAAAACAAAAAAACATACACACAGTATTGGAACTATTTGAAAGCTTGTTTAGGACACCAAGCCACAAACATTGATGAAATACATTCATTTACATCTTTGACCAAATCAGTCATTTCACTTCTTCTGCACTGTCTGTGTGATGGTAGGCTAGTTGGTGGACAAACAAAATTTCTTTTCAAACTGAAGACGAGAGAGAACTTGTAATATAAAGAAGCCTACACACGGTATAATCATCTTTAATTTAGAATTGCTACGATATTAATGCAAAAATCCAATCCAAGAGGAAATTAATTATTGTTATAATTTTTGCATCAGCTGAGTGCACAAACATTGCTGACGAGTTGGAATTTTCTCAGCAAAAGAGCGCAACCACACTCTTGTGTGACATGTAAAGGAGACACAACCTTTCCCTTTCCTTGTTTAGCAAACAAGCATCTCCATAGCGATAAGGGAACGAGTCTTCAAATCCAGGGACAACATTGCAACATCTGCTGATTAAATTCCAAGGGTGGAGCAGAAAATGGTGAGAGAAAATAAGTAGCATGTTTACACATGATGACTGCAATGAGGATGTACTACTTCACACAATGGGAATTAAGTTGTCACTGAGCTAATCATCATATCTTGGTATTTACACTTAAATCAGAAAATGCCAGTCCAGACAATATCATCCTACACTTTTTAATAGACCTTTAACATTTATTTATTTTCAACATCATTTTTATTACAGATTAGTAACTGTTAAGAAGTCCAAGTTGGCTGGGAGGAGGTGACTCCCAATGTGAAAGACCCTTTGCCCTATTTGGCCAAGTCACAAGGTAATGTGTCGTAAATTATTGTTTTCACTATTCCAATCCATAAACGCCCAGTTTGTGACCCCACCCCTCACAAAGACCACCACCTACCTGTCCCGTCATTTTCTCCCTCACTCGGTGACTCCCATTTTTTCTTGCACCACTTCTCCGTGTGGGTTGTATACACAGTGTGGTTTCAGGCAATTTACTGCCATCAAACAGCACACGGGCTTGTGTTGTCGCTGTCCGTGCCTCGAAGGGCTTGTCGCTTCATTACACAAAACTAGCTCTAACAGATAATCTAAATAAACCTCTAAAGCAGGGGTAGGGAACCCTGGTCCTCGAGAGCCGCTGTCCCGCCTGTTTTCCACGTCTCCCTCCAACACAGCTGACTCGTTATCATCATTATCATCATCAGCAAGCCTGATAACGATCCAGTTCTTCAAATCAGCTGTATTGGTGGAGGACCTGGGTTCCCTACCCCTGCTCTAAAGTGTCGTTAGATACACATTCAGAGGTGAAAGTGTGTGTTTTTGTAAGTTCATAGATTTGCATTCAGAAGCTGTCCTGTTGGTATGATGCCCCACATGAAATTAGGGATGCCAGTGTTGTCAGTGAATGTTTTTAATAAACACTGGCTTGCCGACAAATGAGACTCTAGTGCACTATAGCCACTTATTCAAATTGTATTAACTGCCCAGCTGTCCGATCATTGCTGTAAAAAAAAGAAGAAAAAAAAAAGTGTCCACTCTTTCTGACCCGATTTCATATGGTGAGGAAATGTTTGGCTGAAGGATATTCTAAAACGAATCCAGCTAAAATTGCCAGCTCTTTTCAACGCCATAACAGCATATGACACATGCAACTGTGTGAAAATGAATCACAACATTAAAAACATTAATAAAATCTGACTTAGAGAAAGAAATGACAAATAGCCAATTTTTAGCATGGATAATGTTGCTTGTGGTCTTGTATTTTTATTAGGGAGTTTTTTTTTTTATTTTTATTTTTTTTTATATGATGATGTATTTGGTGGCAAGATGACCGAGTGGTCAGCACAAGTGCCTCACAATTCTTAGAACTGGGATTCGAATCTGGGATTTGGGCTTCCTGTGTGGAGTTCGCATTGTTCATGGGTGCTTGCTCCCACATTCCAAAAACATGCCTCTTCTGTCAATTGCAGACTAACTTTTCAGAATGTGAATGGTAGTTAAATTGTTTATGTGCCATGCGATTGGTTGCCGTCCTGTCCAGGATATACCCCACTTCCCGCCCAAGTTCAACTGGGACAGTATTGTTTTCAGAAATGAGGGTCTGTGGAATCATTCGCATTGAAATGAGGTTCTTGTGCTGTTTATGCACTGGTTTACTTTGTTTTATTTGGGCGTGCGTTGTTCCTGTAACGTGTCATTTATTAGTTGCATTTTTGTTTGAGGCTGGCCAGGGCAGTTTCTGGAGGACGCTCACACCTCTAAATGATCAGTCATCAACTGTGTTGAAGAGCCAGTCTGATCTTCAGTCATGTGCCAGATGAGTCCAGCTTCCACGTGTAATACTTAAGCCAGCGCAACTGCATTTTTTCCTACGATGATTCAAGTGTATTTTCCCTGCTGATTTCTTTACCTCTCATCACCAGTCTCTCCAGATGGCAACCTCGTCAAGCCTTGTTCCACAAGTCCCTCCGTTCCGCAGCAGATCCAAAAGATCTCGCTGCCTGGTCATCGGCTTCACCCAGGAACTCAGTCGCTGCCTGCCTCGCATTGCTTCCCGACTCTGGTCACATACTCTGATTTTATCATTAAACACTACCTACGCTCTTACCATCTGCCTCCTCCTATGCTGGTGTGTCCACATTTAGCAAAGTAACAGTAGTCAGCCGTAACAGCTGTAATTGTTGTCCAGAGGAAAAAAAAACTCCACTTGTTGCTTTGCTTTGTCTGCATATTTGTAGTTTTTTTTTTTCATGTATAATGGACTAGAAATTTACATGGAAAAACAAAGCTGTTTCTGCATGCAATTTACATGCAAAAACATTTACACATACATTTCTAGTCAATTATACACATGTCTATTTGCTGCAGATGGACAAACGGACAGGCACAAACGCAGACAAACACATCAAGCATTTTAGGCCATTGTTTGGCACATTTTGCTCTCAAAACTAATTTGTGTTAAGTATATTTAACATACGTGATTGCAGTAGGACGGCATGGATCAGTGGTAGAGTGGTCATCCCCAAACCAGTAGTTGTGGGTTCGATACCTGACTCTTGATTGACTGTGATGAAGTTTCCTTGAGCTACATACTGAGCAGCCAGTTGCTCCTGATGTTGCTCCATCAGTAAGTGAACGAGAAGTCAGCGTGAAGCAAAATTAATATGCCTTGATTTTACTTTAATAGGTGGAAAAGCGCTGCGATTGGCTGGCAACCAGTCCAGGGTGTCCCCCGCCTACTACCCAAAGCCAGCTAAGATAGGCTCCAGCACCCCCTGCAACCCTTGTGGGGAATAAGCGGTCAAGAAAGTGGATGGATGGATGGATGGATGGAGGTGGAAAAGCGCTATCATTTCAGTAAATCGAGAAAAATAGTGTTACGTAAATTCAACATAATGAGGTTTGATCATTTTTCTTTAGCAATTAGGGAAATTCAACAATTACTTTTAGTAAATTCAACAATGATGTTGAGTAAATACAACATAATAATGTTGAGTAAATTCAACAGCACTGAGTAAATTCAACACAACTATATGATATAGTAATAAATTAAGATCATTAAATGTTTTGTCATCCAATTAAATGAAATGGTTGTGTGGGACCGGTTGACGTAACCGTGTTATTTAAATTTGATGATGCATTTCTTTGAGTGAAAAGATTTTTGAATGAATGTTACTAGTTTTGAAAATTATTTTAAAATCTCAAGTCCAGTACCTGCCAGAGTGCCTTCATGCACCCCAGGGGCACACGCACCCTCATTTGAGAACCACTGCTCTCGTCAATAAAACGCACCACATAGCATCAATAGCCCTCTCATACTTGACAATGCACCTCACTCTCCATAAGGAAATTACTTAACTATGGGTCAGCCTTGGTCAGCACAGTCTGTGTCCACCTTTAGCATACACTCCTGATTCTGAGCTGTATCTTTTACAGTGGTCAAGTTATGGATTATGTCAATGTTTAAAACCTTTCACTCACACTGCTTCCAGCTTCCAGTTTCAGTTTGTATTCTGCTGAAGCACGGTTCACCTTCCTTGTCTCCTGCTGGCCTGCATTCAGTGTGGTGCACTCCCCATGCCGATGTACAACTTTCCTGACATTGTGACTTATTTCAGGTCATTCTGGTTATTTCACTAATGCAAGGTGTTGGTTGTCAAAGTGGGAAGGATCACACTGATTATACAACATGGCTATGTTGCATGCATGCATGTGAACAAGTGCCCTTGTTTGCAAGGAAGGACGAATTTTGTGAATGCGCCCCACATTAAGAAAGAAAAAAAGTTTGTTTGAAGCCTGAAAACGAATCCCATTGAAAATGGTTCAAGTGCAGGTTTTCGATCAGAAGACCTAATGTTTCTCTGTAAACAATCAAAATGTTTACAGTGCTTGTGAGAAGGCAGACACAAAACGTGCACAAGTTCAAGACCACAATTTTGATAACACTTCCCCAGCAAATTGTACATTTCCTGTATCATTAGCATAACAAGCAGAAATGCAGTCATTCCATATGGCAGATTCAACAGCCACATTTCCTTATTTCTGGTGATGGGACGAAATGGGCCGAGGCTCCGAAGCTTGTGTCAAGTAATGGGAGGCGCGTTTCCACGAAGCTTGTATGGAGGCGCGCGTCATTTCAGCAAGACCCGGAAATGATGGCGTGTGAAGCCTCGCCGGCTGGCTGAGTCTCTAGTAAGCTTCGGGAGTGGTCCGACGCTTGGCGCGCATTGCAAACACAGTACAGAATGAACAATCCATTAGTGTACTGGGAGACACATAAAAATAACTACCCAAATTTATATAAACTGGCACTCGCATTTCTCTGCACCCCAGCTTCATCTGTGCCTTGTGAAAGAATATTTTCTAAAACATGGTGAAATATTATCCAAAAAAAGAAACCGTTTAAAGCCAGCCACTGTGGGAAAGCTATTATTTCTAAATAAAAATGATATCCTTAGCACTTGTATTTTGTTCACATACTAAATTACTAACACAAGCACATTCATATCTTTGTCTTAAGCAAAGCCATTAAAGCCATTGAATTCTTAACAATCTTGACCTCTTGGGATTCTAGACCACTTGATGGCACCATAGAATAAATGAAGCACCATGAAGCTTTGCTACATGTGCAAACCAATAGGCTGCAAAGCTTCATTGCTTCATGAAGTTGCAAATAAGTTATTTCACAAGTACATTAGATCCGCAAGTATGCATGCACTTTTGTGTTATTGAAGTAAATGCGAAGCAATTGCATTTGGATTGTGACTTCATGCTGTTTCACCAATAATTCTATTGCTTTCCTTTAGTGATCCTTTAGTGACATTTTCTAAAAGCCTCAAACATCTGTCTTGCATTGAGTATCATTGTCTTACCACTGAGCACACAATGGTGCCTGTGCTCTTTAACTTTTCCGCGCATCATAACTTTTTATCGACCGTGGGAAAACGTTAGATGTGGTGATGGTGGTCACCAATAGTGAATTGAAACATGGTGTGGCGAAGTGACTATTTCCTACATTCGCCATGCTGGCAAAAGGCCAATTTGGTTTATCAAAATGACCCTGGAGGAACCCAAACCAAAAGCTCTGCAGGGGGCCGTCCAGCAAGTACCAAATTTCTCCTGCCCTCCGTTGCCCCTGGCAGTTCTCAGTTCTCAATCATGGCTCCACTTCAAGGAAGAAAACCCTCCCAGCCGCGGCGTCGCCAGTGAGGCGCTAGCGAATGGCAGAAATGTACGTATGCAAATCTAATAACAATGCAATTTTCTACACCACCAGTGACACATAATAAGTAACAGTATGATCACAACATCGCGTAGCAATCAAATATGAAGGGTTATTGATAGATGCTATGGTGAGGTAACAATTTAGCACCAATACTGCCATCCCAGAATGGATAAACATGTAAGTCGGTTTCTCCACCAAGTGCAAGTGTTGTGATGATCGTGTGAAATTGCTGAAAGCTTTGCTGAACTTGTGACTAAGTGCCGCTCTCAAACTATCTAAGATAGTTTTTGAAAGAACTGTACGAGGAGAGGAACTTTGTTGAACAAAAGAGGAGAATGCGCAACAAAGTCAACAGCTGGGTGTTTACAAGCCTCATGTCATTGTTACAAATTGTAGGCTTGTTCACTTGTTTACAGCAAATCTATCCAAAGCGGGCAGCACTGTGAGAGAGTGGTTAGCATGTCCGACTCCCAGTGCTGAAGACGAAAGTTTGAGTCCAGGCTCCGGCCTTCCTGGGTGGAATTTGCCTGTTCTCCCCGTGCCTGTGTGGGTCTTCTCCGGGTACTCCGGTCTCCTCTCGCATTTCAAAGACATGCAGGCAGGTTAATTGGGCGCTCGAATTGTCCCTAGGTGTGCTTGTGAGTGTGGTTGTTCGTCTCTGTGTGCCCTGTGATTGGCTGGCAACCAGTTCAGGATGTACCCTGTCTTCTGCCCGAAGACAGCTGGGATAGGCTGCAGCACCCCCGTGACCCTTGTGAGGAATAAGCGGTCAAGAAAATGGATGGGTGGATGGATCTATCCAAAGCCATTTTTCCATTTGCTGTCAACTGAAACTGACACCACAGCACCTAAGAACTCAAGAAAGGACCAATCATGACGCAACTGTTCTCTGGGTTTGGTCATTTGATATTCGCAACTAACATACAGTGTTTGGGAATGTGGCAGACTGTGCTGCGCTTCGCTAGTTGTTTCAGCGAACCAAGGACATTTTCTATTACACGCCCCCAGCGTGCTTGACAGTTTGACTTTAGACCAGGTGAAAAGGAGGTCACACACAGACACATGATCAGGGGTTGAAGGTGGTCTCCAGGTGCCCACTGTACTTTACCCCAGTGGCCAACTTTACAACATCCGCAAGTGGAGATCTGTTATGACGCGAGTGCGGATCCCAGAAACGCGGACAACAGAGCAGCTTACAAAATTTATTTACAAAATAGACACACACACAAAATATCCAAACAGAAATCGCTTGCAAAGCAAGGAGGAAAAAACTCTAACAAAAAGCGCACGTAATAACGCGGAAGTAACTGTAACTAAAAGCCTTGCACCAAACGGGCAAGGAGATCAACTGAAAGTGCTTACACAAAAAGGTAAGAGTCAGAATACAAAAATCACTATACTATAAAACTGACAAGGGCTAGGCAAAATCGAAGTACAGGCGAGGCGGAAATCGAGGAATAGTCGAATGTGTTCACTCCCACAAAGCGCAAACACACATTTCTAACTGCACCGTCTATGAATATACCTTAAGCCCGCCGCATCTCACTGAGCGGCGCCGGCTCGTGAGGGTGTGCGCATGTAGCGAGTAGGGATGTAATGATAATGGCAATACAGTGGTTCACGATATTAAAACTGCCACAATGTATCGTCATCGTTATGTCACAATATTAAAAACAGCACATCTGTTAAAAAAGTCAGGTTGATTTCCATTTATGCAATTCTAGCACCCTCTGGTGGCTAATTTTTTAGTGCAGTTTAATTTTCACAAGGCATGTTTTGGCCCTTCTGTGTTTAAAATCCACACTAATGGTTAGGTGAAGAGGCACGTAATATGCTTGTGAAGCGAGTCAATATGTGGAGGAACTCAAATGTGAGTGTGCATTAGCAAGTAAGTGCCTCAATATTAAGTGTTATTAGAGATTGTAGGTTGTTTATATGCATTGCTGTTATGTACAAAAGCACAATATTGTGTTGTTGTTGTTGTTGTTTTTTTTAGTATGAGATCATTTTTTACAATATTCATGTTTTTTTGTATCACCAATCTCCCCACAATGTCGTGATAATTATCGTATCGTGACGTTCATATCTTGATAATATTGCATCATGATGTTTGGATATCATTACATCCCTAGTAGCGAGTGTTACTTTTTCAGTAGGTTTTCTCTTGTCACCATCAAATTTCTATATATTGACTTTACTGTAAATGTTAGAACCATGAATACATGATAATTTGGTTATATGGATTCCTCAGTAAGTAAATACATGTAATTTTTATACAGTTATGAAGAGCATTTGTGCATTCTTATAAACAAAGGAAGGGAAGACATTAAATTTCCAGAATTTAGTGGATGAGTAAACTTATTTGAAATGGTGATGTGCCTCGTATCCATTGCTGAATTACATTTGCGAATAAAAGGCTTTCACCCAAACAAAGATTTTTATTCATTAATCGTTCCAAATTATTGTGGTCAACAATGAGCTAGTGTTTACAAATTACAATTTTAAGATTTGGATGAAAAGGTTTGGGTTGATTTCAGCATGAAGAGTCAAATACGTCTATGGAAAAACTGAGCCAAACAACTGTAGGTTGCTTTGTAAAATGCCCTAAATGAAACTTTAACCATAAAATGACTGCCCCAAGAGATTTAGCCAAATAAAGTACTTAAAAAAAATCATGACTCAATTTTGTCATTATCAAACATTGGCCACGTTATGTAAATGAAATCAACTTGTCAGTTTTGTATTATTGTTCTTAAAAAAATAAATAAAATAAAATAAAATACCTGAGTGCCGTTTTCAAACTTCGTGACTCTTTCAAAAAGTGAATGCAATTTTTTTTCCCCTAACATGCATGAAATGCTGCGGCCACACACATTGTATGTGTAATATTGACTCACAAATTTCCCAGCACAGTTTGAAGCTGGTTCGCCCACAAATGGTTAAAGGAATGCGTGTGTCAGTGGAATGATATGGACACAGTCATTGCCAGGGTATGGTGGAAACATTCAAGACAGATAATTAATTTAAAACGCTTTATGAAATTCCATGTGAACCACTTTCGCCTAAAAGCTCTATTAAAACCTGTCCAACCTGTCGTAGAAAGATTATAAAGCGCTGACCTAAATAATAATAATAATAATAATAATAATAATAATAATAATAATAATAATAGAATAAAAAATGAATATAATGTATTCTGCATTCAAAATACCAATTTTTAAACCTAATATGGTTATATTGATTGTTAGCTGTTTTGTTTTGCCTAGTATTACTTTTTTTTGTGTTGTTTTTTTTTGACTCACGAGTGGTAATTAACCGAAATGCTGACCCTAGTTTTTGCCAGCCATCGCTGAGGATTAAACAAATCCAGTTGTCTTCTTCAATCACAAAAAGATACACTGTTTTGTGTACGGGCAGGTATGACGAGAGGCTTCAGTCATTTCATAAATATAAATTGTGTCGGTTAGAGTCCAGCAACTCAAAATCAAACAGTTATACTTTGGATAATGCAACATTGGCATATTTTGTTCAGTCACTGTGGGATATTTGTGTAGATGTTGATGGCTTTAATTCAGTCTCTGTGGAGTAATCCTCAATCATCCAGTCAAGCCTCAACAGCTTGACTGCTGTGCGCGTGTTTAACAGGAATCGGCCGCATGGCTAACTGTGTGTGTGCGTTTGTTGCTTCAAATGTTCTGCAGGAATTGTGTCTGCACTGTTATTTGACTTCATGCCCATGAGCCGCAATTCTTGTTGTTTCTCATCACACCGCTGCAGTCGGCTAGAACTAAGAGCTTACTGGCCAATTAGTGTATGACCTCTGGTTTGGCTCTGCCAGCCCCATGGTGCCCTCTGTCCTGACAGGCTGTGACACGGCAGGCCAGCAGCTAATTGGATCAACGGGATTTCTCACATTCCTACCATGCTGATGTTTTGGGGAAGTCGGTGGGGGGGTGGGAGTTCAGTTGTAGCAGAATTTGATCAGAAAGCGTGAAAACACATAAACTGAGTTGTGCATTACAATTTTTTTTTAACTTATGTTGTGCCTTTATTTAAACCTAAGGCCAATGGCAAGGTTTTGTAATTCAAGCTGAACTGTAATGACAGGATGAAGCATTTTGTGATTTGGTGACAGCCAGGGCTGGAATGGCACCAAAAAAAAAAAAAAAAAAGAAAGAAAAAAAAAAACAAAAAAAAAAACAGCCCTGACATTTTGACTTCGGCCCACCGGCCCGGCCCAGCCAGTCTCGCCTAACATGTAGTTCTGCCACTAATGTTTATTGATGATGTTTCAGTTTGCTATTTATATTCGAAATGGATTAATGGACTGGCCCTTCTAAATTGTGGGCCAGTCTCTTGTGGTAAAATGTAGGAAAATAATCATGAAAAAGCACTGCATCGGCCCCAAAAGAGGCCGGCCCACGGGGGTCTGCCCTTTATGCCAGATGGCTAGTCCAGCCCTAGGGACAGCTGCAGGAAATCCTCACTTGGGCTGACAAGCTACATTCACTTAACTTTCTTGAAAGACAGAAAGTGGATCTGGAAAGTGATTGACCACCGTTCGGCCTGGTTCAAAAGTTAACATCCATCCATCCATTTTCTTGACCGCTTATTCCTCACAAGGGTCGCGGGGGCTGCTGGCGCCTATCTCAGCTGGCTCTGGGCAGTAGGCGGGGGACACCCCGGACTGGTTGCCAACCAATCGCAGGGCACACAGAGACACACAACCATCCACACTCACACGCACACCTAGGGACAATTCGGAGCGCCCAATTAACCTGCCATGCATGTCTTTGGAATGTGGGAGGAGACCGGAGTACCCGGAGAAGACCCACGCGGGCACGGGGAGAACATGCAAACTCCACCCAGGAAGGTCCGAGCCTGGACTCGAACCGGAGACCTCAGAAATGGGAAGCGGACGTGCTAACCACTCGACTACCGTGCCGCCCCAAAAGTTAACAATGCAATCAAATTCATTTATTTGCTGTGACAATCAAATTCATTTATTTGCTGTGACGTATTCTTAGTGAACAACATCACTATTGAGCGGCGGAAGTTCATTTAAAATTTGCTTCTCTTAGCATTAAATTCAGTTTTAAATAACCAGAAACATATAGAGGCCTAAAGGTTTTGCACCTTTGCACCGCGCTAACTGGTAAAAATGGAACAATTAGGGAGCGCCTAATTCACTAAACACGCACAGATGGGGAAATCCGTCACTAAGTGCACTGCTGAACAGATTGCGTCACGGTGCGCCAGTGTTATTTGCGTGTATGTAAATTAGGTAATTTGCATACATTTGACTCAAATATGCCCACCCCACTGCAAATGAGACTCATTGATATGCAGCGTCTAATTCACTAACGCCAGCGCAAATAGCCAAACCGCGTTTGCGTGACACAAATGACGTTTTTGGAAAGCATGTATTAACCTGCAGCAACCTCGTTCCCGGGATCATGACAGCAGTGCGTGCCATTTGCAGCACAACATCCACGGCAGATTACGGAGAGAGGAGAGGAGTTGGGGGGGGGGGGGGGGGGAGAGAGAGAGAGAGAGCGGGGAGGCATTTTACGATCATTTTTACGTGCCAGATGCATACTGTACGCCCACGTCAACCTCTGAAAATATATTTTTTTTAAATGATCGCACCAATAATTTGTACTTTATGAATGAATGACGTTGTTGTCGTCCTCTCTGCTCTGTACAGCTTAATGGCGCTCTAAACGCTTACTCTCGGTCCAACCTCGCTTTCTGATAATGTCATCTTTCTCGCAACTGTTACTATAATAACCATGTTCTTGGCGCAAAACCATGTGTGGTAAATCAGGTGCAAATTTGCTCCAAGCTGTCAGTTTTGTGGGCGTGTTTGCGCCGGTATATGATTAGAGCAATATCCTTAGTGAATAGGTGGGTAAATGGGCGCAGACTGCGGGTGCAGTTGTGGTGCAATATTTTGCGCCATTACCGGACGGAACACATTCTTAGTGAATATGTCGCATAGTCAGAGGTAGGTAATTCAGGTCCAGAAAGTAAAAACCCTGCCACAGTTTGGCTTTAGCCACAGGTGCATCTAATCAACCAGCAGGTAAACAAGTTACTTACCAATCGGTAGAACCTCCTGTGACTAAACCCAAACTGTGGCAGGGTTTTTACTTTCTGGACCTGGATTATACCCACACCTGCCCAGTCATTAAAACCCCCAGCAGGAATTTTTTTAAAAAGAGGACTTTAAGGTCACTCTCTTACGCCACTAACTTGAATACATTGATTGAATCAGCATTTTCACATTGTTTTAAGGTAAAAATGCCAGCAATAAGGCTGGAGAAGCGGTACATGCACATTTCATCTGTATAATGTGATTAGACGATGCCGGCTATATTTGTGCACAAACTACAGCAACTACACTAGGTCAAAATACGTAGGACATTCCCAAAGCAACACTTTTAAACTGCATACAATAAAAGAACACAATGCTTCCTGTATTCAAGATGAAGAGAGACAGATTTGATATAAAGCTACTCTCAATGTTCATACTGTTCACCAGTAAGCCACCGATTTCTTGAATTTGACAAAACAAAACAAAAAAGCATTTATTTTTCAATAAACAAGGGTTCGGTGAAAGCACATTGGAAACTGATGGGGTTCAGTGCCTCCAACAAGGTTAAGAACCACGGATTCAGAAACTGCCACTCTATAATATCATGAGACAGAAGCTGGTCTGCTGCCACCAGGTGGTCAAACCCGTGAAATGACAAATTACATGAATTGTGTTTTGATCGAGATTAAATTTTATAGCTGCATCACATGACACACCTCACTTGAAGAGGAATCCATTGAGACAAATAAGAACAATATCATTGTATCAGTGTATTGAACCATCACGCTAAGGGGTGAGTGTGAGAGAATTAGTGTCCAGGCATCAAACCACTTTGCTTCATCTGCGGCCCATTTGGCTCCAATTAGCAAGCAGACCCCTCTAGCTCTGGCTTCCTCTTTATCACTGTTTTCTTATGTTCTTTCTTCCAGCTACCCCCTACACGTGCCTTCCTACACCATAAAACTGACACAATTACCTCAAATAGCTTTTGCGATCAAGCTACCTTTGTACATGACCAAAAACAGAGTGGAAGCATGGATGCATATGTGTATTTCAGTCAATTTGTTGTGTGTGTGTGTGCGTATGTGCGTGCGTGCGTGCGTGTGTGTGCGTGTTTGTGAGGGTACTTAGTTCAATAAGCCACCACCAAGACAGACCCCATCTGTTTTGGGATGCAAGTGCATACACCCACAAAGTGAACAGAGTGTTAGTGGTTAAAGACTGAACATAGATACATATTGCCATGTTGTCATACGGGCATTTTAAGAGCCTGATTGTTGCTTAGCTAAGTTTGACATGATTCTTTTTCAAGTTTCTGTGTGATTTAATTTGTACAGACAAGTTTGTTTCTTTTCTTCAGACATTGGACTTTCAGTTTTTGGTTCTTTTCTCTGATATCTCCTTAATTTGTTATAAACTGGAATTGCTCTTCATCGCTATAGCCTACTTTCGATGCACCAATTCATCCATTTTCTTGCCCTTAATTGTTACTCAGGTCGCGGGTGAGTTGACTTTAGGTATACCCTGGAGTCACCAAACAATTGCAGGGCTCATATAGAAAAACAACAAGTCAAAATATAATTCTTTAATTGTTATAAGTTAAATGGAGTCTTCAATCACCCCAAGAAGCATGTTTTGAAATGTAAGAGGAAGCCAGAGTCCCAAGAGAAAACCCATGCAAGAACGGGGAGAACTTCCAAACTCCGCACAGAAAGGTGTCCATATTCGAACCGTGCCCATACATAAATTGCGCCACACTGTTGCAACACGTCAGACGATTTTCTAACACCATGTGGTTCCAATGTGAGCCACTTAAGTTCAAGAAAATGGTTCAATTAAATCAAGTGAGCTTGTCAATGTATGGATTGGATGTTTTCCATTTTTCCTACCACTTTCCTAGTTCGGGGTCATGGGGGAGTTGATCAAAGCTGACTGTGGTGGAATACATCCAGAACTGGTGGCCTGTCACGCACGGCACAGGGCACATATTGACCATTTGCACAAAGAGAGAGAGGGAGAGACCGCCATCTACAGCGTACAAGATTTGGCGTTGTATGAGCAGCACCGGCCACAAGCGACACAGTACTTGACTTTAATGACTGGCGTCGATCACGCGATGTACGCCAGTCATTAACGCAAGGGCAAACACAGAAGTATAAACCAGGCTTAACTCTCGCTAGCCGCTATTGTTAGCCACTCCGGTCTCTGGCTCTGATTAACTCCGAAAAGTACTAGCTGCTCTTGCTAGCTGCCCTGGCTAAATCTGGCTCACTCAGTCTTTTGCTGTTGCTCGTTGGCCTTCACACCGGCTTCAAAATCATCGGCGCTCGCAGAGATGCTCATTCGCTTACACAAAATAAGATATTAGTGGTAGCCTTGCGAACTGTGGTCCCTCTGAGCCACGGTAGTGTGGACTTCGGCTGCATTCTACGATATAGAAACATCTAGTGATCAACTATTACATACTGTCACTTTAATGTACAGTATAGTTAAATTTCCTCACTGGTGTCTATTGATTAGTTTATGTGACAGCTGGCTGATGTAACAAAATGAATTCAGTATTGTTTGTCGGGCTGCTCATATTCAATCAACGATACAAAACACTACTTCATGAATACGATTTCAGTGTACATAATATCTTGTGCCCACTGACATTCTATTCGCGCTTGGTTGGTTGATTGGTTCATTTTATTCGATCAGCCTCAATCAACAGAAATATAGATAAAAAAAAATAATTCTGAGCAAACAAGCAAATCAAAGAGCTACGATGATGTTTACACATTTGTTCTCAGTCAGTAACTTTGTTTCTGTGTGCAATTATGTTATTTTGATAACTGTCAGGAAAGTTGCAACTAATGGGACTGCCTAAGTTTTGTAGGCATTTAGTCCAAACCTTTATTGGATCATCATTAGGGTTATTCGCAAGCTTGCGGTAATACCTTATAAAGAATGTTCCCAGAAGCATCTGGGACAATTCTAATATATGTTTTTAGAATTTTTACGAGTGTGGTCACTCTGTTAAAAAGTGATAAGGTGATGTTTTTGGAAAAATAAACACAGGATGCATTCAAGACACATGGCATCATTTCTGTTAGTATACTGTAGGTCTGTTATATAGATAGCAAGGTTCTCTCAGCTTTTAGTCAGCATACAAAATTAAACTATTGGATTTGATGGGTGCACGTGTGTGTGTGTGTGGGTGGGTGTGTGTGTGGTTACTGGATTTGTGTCAGTCTTATCTCTTGTTTGGGACAGACCATCTGTGGAGGAAGTTAAAGAGTTCACCAGTGTCAAAAAGGAAGATGAACAGCCCCTGAAAAAAATCCAACAGTTGCTTGGTGCTAGGTGGGATGTGCAGTTATGTGAAATTGTGGTGAGTCGTGTGATGATGCATACTGTAAAATGCAAGTCACGTCCGGACTTCTGAAAACTAAAGTGACGACAACTGTTAACTCTATGATGATATATTGAGATTGGGGAGTATCAAATTCTCAAAATTTTGAGTTATCATGTACCTATTTAATATTGTGTAGGATTCAAGAAAACGTATTAATTTCAGATTTTGACAACATAGTAGTAGTATAAGCTAGCTTTTCCGTAAACATTTGGTTTATCCCATAATAATAAATACATATACCGTTATATGAAATTACACATGCCCCAAAGATTTACAAGTAACCCTGTGAGGAACTGAATCCTGCCTTAAACTGAAGTGCAACAAGTCATCTTAATACTTAGAAAGCTTTTTGAAGTGACCAATCAAAGTCATTAAAATCTCCCTCCTACAGTCTGTGAGGGTGCTGAAATTTGGTTCACATTCAAAGCTGATGCAGATGTCCCAGGGTTTTCATTTCAAGTTAGAGGAGGGAGCACTCGACCAACTGACACATAAAAATTGGACCCCCGGTGGGGAAATTAAGCCACAATGCCACTTCACTTCCTTTAGATGCAACAAGCACGCACGCACACAGGTTGACATACTGTGCACTACTGTACACTAAAACTGATTGGGTGGGGGGGACTGGGGTAAGTGGGTTAGATGTGCATGACTCAGCAGCCAAGGGAGATTTATGAGATGTCATATTTCATGTGGTGGTTCTTAAATATTCTTGCACCAACTGCATTTGCATTTGTACATGACTTTCAGAAGAATAAGAACAAAGGACCAGACATGAGGACAATAGCCCTGTGTTATTACTGTTACGAGGAGGGCCTTATGATGAAAGAGGTTCAAAACAAGACAGGGGGTCGGAAATGTGTCATTAATTATAGACAATTATTATGTTGCAGCCATACTTCACCATCTTGAGAGCTCTCCAAGAACATGGTTATCCCACAAAGTTACATAACCATCAACAGTTACTTTGAAAGTGGTGCGTCAACAAAAGATAAATCAGGCTGACTGGTCCTCATCCTCATTCAGGCCATTCCGCCAAATCTGGCCATTTACTTGTTGTAACACTGTCAAAATTAGGGGTGTCAAAATTAGTGCATTAATTTTGAGTTAATTTAAAGTTACTTTAACGCTACTAATATTTTTAATGCGTGATAAATGACCGCCCCTGTACTGGGGAATTACAGTCGCAACGCAGGAGACATGTAAAAATTTAGCAGTAATACATTTAACAATAACGCATATGTTTGTGGAGACTTGCAACAAGTTGTATTTTACAATTTTAAAAATGTGCAGAATTTCACAAGTTACTTCATGTTAAAGATTAGATAGCTCTTAATATGAAAAGAAAAATGCACTGCGCTGTCACAAATGTCTTACAAATGCAATTATGCCACCTAGTGGCAGAAAAAAATGACCAACACAAATCAATATCACACTTGTTTTTACAGTGCAGTACATCTTTTTAATTTTAGCTCAATTATATGAATTATTATGGAATTACTATATCAGTGACTAAAAGATGCAGCCAAATTTCTATTAGTTTAACATTTTCTCCACTTTTATGTTAACAAGAGTGTACTTAGAACTTAGAAAAAATATGTATTGTACATTTAGAATCAGATATAAAATTTGTGATTAATCGTGAGTTAATTATTGAAGTCATGCGATTAATTACGATTAAAATTTTTAATCGCCTGACTCCCCTAGTCAAAATACATGTAAGGATGACAAATGTACAGAAATTAGCTGACATGTTTTTTTGGAATGTAAGAGAAAGCCGTATGTCTAGTGAAAAAATGTGTGCCATTTTTTTTTTAGTACCGATTTGTCAAACCCAGTCTCTTTCAACTGTGTTGCCAGTGTGCTAAGTACTACTGTACAGTGTACAGGATTATCAAAAACAAACATTCTGCACAAGGACTTGGCAGCTGTTTCAAAAGATGAGTTGCGCTTATCACACCTATTTCAAAGTGGTCACCTCCTCAGCAATTATCCTAAATTTCTACAAAACAGACAAGAAACAGCATGAAATCAAGAAGCAAACCACATCACACACTAGACATCAAACACTGTTTTCAGGGTTCAACCAAATTTTCCCCTTCAGTGACCACACCTCCATTCATTCCACTTCTTGCCCTATTATTCCAGAAAGTCGGTTACCCCGTGTCGGTGACCGTGGGTCAGTCTTTCAATTAAACCAGTAAATGCAAGTGAATCAAGCTGAAATAAATCCTGCTGTCCAGGTGAATTTAATTCAAGTTGACTGGCTCAGACTGCGGTCACAGCAGTGCCCCCGTTCGCTCCTTTGCTGGGTTTGACTCACTTGGCTGTAAAAGGACACCATTAGCCCAAAGGCTCGTTAAGACATTTTCGACCAATTACTTCTCCTTTACACGCAACACTCCCAGCCGGCGGGCTCATGTATTTTTACAGAAAGAATAAGAAAATTCAGCTCTGTGTAAAGTGAGAAACAATTAGTTTAACTTTTGTAGCCTTTCCTTGCATCCAATTTAAAATGGGTTGTTATGAAGGATTGTTATCAGTCTACTAATTAACGCTTTCATGATGGTTTGGACAAGTTCTGTTTGGACTGAAGCGTATATGGTATTCACAGGTGGCATAGGAAAATGAGAGGAAACAGAGCCGAGTGTTCAGATAAGGTGAGATGTAAAAAGTCAAACTGCATTGAGGAAGAGTGGGAAAGGAAGGGGACAAGTGAGGCATAAGTTCTTTACCCCACAGGAATAAGTTGTATGTTTTCTGAATCTATCTGTCAAAGCAACTTCATTTACACCAGCGTTGAAAAAACAAATGGTTAAGAAAAGAATAGAAATGGGGTCAAGATGTCAAGATTTTCCTAACTAGGGCCCTATTTTTGTTTCTAGCGCAAGTGTAGTGCAAAGTACAGTCAAACTGTGCACATGGATGGAGTTTTCATTCTTTTGGCATTTTCATACACTTTGCGCTGATCGAAGGAGGTTTGTGCCATTGTGGGATGGAACAAAGAGTTTTTCTGACCAATTGTAGCAGCGTCACTCATTTGCATTGAAATCAGGGCGGCCAGGGGCTCGGAACGCAGTACACACAAGTACATGGCTTGACATTGCAGAAGTAGAAATAGTCGGCCACGCGTGTGATGTAGGCAATTGGAGACCGCCTTGCACCCACTGCCATGTCTCTGTACTTTGAAAGACTGCTTTTGGCTGTAATGTATTTAAAAGAAAATTAGAATTTGGTTAGCACGTCCGCCTCCCAGTTCTGAGGACTCGGGTTCGAGTCCAGGCTCCGGCCTTCTTGGGTGGAGTTTGCATGTTCTCCCCGTGCCTGTGTGGGTCTTCTCCGGGTAGTCTGGTCTCCTCCCACATTCCAAAGACATGCATGGCAGGTTAATTGGGCGCTCCTAATTGTCCCTAGGTGTGCTTGTGAGTGTGGATGGTTGTTGGTCTCTGTGTGCCCTGCGATTGGCTGGCAACCACTTCAGGGTGTACCCCATCTACTGCCCGAAGCCAGTTGGGATAGGCTCCAGCACCCCCACAATCCTTGTGAGGAGTAAGCGGTTCAGAAAATTGATGGATGGATGGATGGATGGATGGATGGATGGATGGATGGATAGATAGATAGAATTTGAGAGTGAATGCACTATAACTATTCAACCTTGACATTTTTTTTATTTTTATATATGGTCTTGGTCTCAAGTCTTGTCATGGCCTCGACTTGTCTGGGTCTCAACGCCTATAAGTCTTCGTCTCAGAGAGTTCTTGGTCTCTGGTAGGTCTTATTCTCAGAGGGTGTGGCCTTGTGCACAAAACTGTTAGCACTATATACTCCTGACATAAAAAGGCTTTATTTAAAAGTATATCCGGAATAGTAAGTTGTATGATGTACTGTATATGTTTCATTTTAGACAGTACATGTTAAGTTTCCATCAGACAAGAAAGAAGAGGCTCTGCATAACTGAACCATCTGAAATGAGAGAGGATACATGGCCAGCACGTTACAGACTTTCTTGACTATGTAAGTAAACAAGTTAGAAACATAATCAACACATGCATATTCAACGAGGAAACAAGATTTCAAAGAGAAGCTTGATAATACGTTTATTCTTTGTTGAAAACATTTTAACCAATGATGTTTTTTGTCAAACATATGCATTTAAATGAAGTACAAAGAAAGCTTTGTTTCTCTCTGTAGATTGTTTAATTCTCATGCTTGGGCCCATGGTAATGTAAACTGATAAACCAGCATTGCTATGCAGTTCTCTAAATATAAATCTTGACTTGAATGAATGAAGTCATCTTTTGGTAATCATCCATTCAAATGTGATATGTGATGCTAATACCATAATCCCTATGGTAAAACCATTTATTATGGTATGAAGACTAGAATGCATTCTATGGAAAAAAATTATTACGTATGGTAATATCATGTGACCAATGATGATATTTACCAGCTAGGTTAGATTGTACCTTTTTCCACAAGGTCTTTTTTTCTCATTCAGAAGGTACATCGGATTATATGTTTAATGCTACTTACTGATAATAGTGAACTGACCAGAGATGGGAAAACCAGGTCCAGAAAGTGAAAACCCTGCCACAGTTTGTCTTTAGCCACAGGTGTTTCTCGTAATTACCTTGTTTACCTGTTCAGTTGAGTACAAGCACCTGTAGCTAAAGCCAAACTGTGGCAGGGTTTTCACTTTCTAGACCTGGATTTCCCATCTCTGGAACTCACATGAGTAATTTTCATATATTCAAAAACGGTTTGACTAGGTTCACCATTATTTACCACATTTTTTAAACTACATGCTATTATTTTAATTAATGTGGTTGTTCTTTTGATCAGTTCATATCTTCCTAACAGGAAACAGTGTAGCCTCATTCGCACTAGCCAGCTTTTTCACTGTGGTTTCCAGGCACCAAAGCAGGATCGGGAAGTTAAAATTGGAATTTGACAGTTACCAGTGTAGCCTACTGGTAGAATTTTGTGTGACAGTGGCTTATTCTATCAAATGCTGTACATTTGATGAACAAATAAGTGTCCCTCAAGGCTCAGTACAAACAATGGCTGTTCTCCAACTGTATCCTGCAAACAATTTACCAATAGCACTTTGCTATGTGAGTGGTGTGCTGCTTTTTTAAAATCAACATAAGCCTTTATATAGTGAATATATGTTCAGGTCTTAAGTTCTGATAACTTAACAGATGAGGCTTTTCCATGTTTTCATATTGCATCACATCAAATGTACTTTTAAGTACACTTCAATTAGCGTAATATTTGCACAGGACATCAAACCTGCAGCCTCTTCTGTGTGTCCACCTTCTTTATGGTCCAACTCATGAAATGTGACATCTCCTCCACTGACTTACCCTGAAAAAAATATTGTATTCTATTGTTTTATATCATAAAATATGACAGCTTTAAGCCTAATCAGGTACAGAGACACATTCAGAGAAGACAATGAATTTTATATTTTGTTTGTTTGTTTTTATTTTTTATCTTTCTCATCTTTGTTTTGCATGTCATGGTTATGAAAAAGTGATCCTAAACCACGCCAAAATATTTCATAGGAAGCGAAATGGGACGGTTAATCTTTACTTAACTGGCCCTCTTCCTCTTTTTGTCCCTTGGGAAAACATCTCGTGACAGGTTCTGTGCAATTTGAAAGAATACTGGGTTTGACTTGTAAATTCTGCGATTGGTTGGCAACCAGTCCAGGGTGTCCCCCGCCTACTGCCCAGAGCCAGCAGAGATAGGCGCCAGCAGCCCCCACGACCCTTCTGAGGAATAAGCGGTCAAGAAAATGGATGGATGGATGGACTTGTAAATTGGAAGTACACAAAGCTGTCAGGGTGGAGGCGCTGGAGAGGAAGAAGCCACATAATTCCATTTTCAGTAATGACAACAATCACTGATATTTTAGAATGCTTCCTGTTTGTGATTGAAAGTAGAAAAAGCCTGCTTCTGACATCACAAAACCCAGAAGTACTCAAGGAAATATACATAACGTGGCATCATTTGTTTCCCTGTAGTAGGTTAACAGTATAAAGGCCTAAATTGAGTTTCTATCCACCTGAATGATACCTTGGCACTAACGAGCCTCATCCTTCACACTGCACTAATACTTAAAATAATTATCTACAGTGTTAATCATTTCTTATCTGAGCAGCACTTTATGTTTTTCCTTCTTTGCTTACTGCCCGCTACCTCATTTCCACTCCTCCGCACTCGCTGTGTCATGTTTGAACCTGAACGTGGGAAGGGAAGTTGGTTTGAGTTTGTGAGAGATATTGCTTTAATCCCAGCTGAATACGTTGTCTGTGAATGCATCTTTACCAAACAGTTTCTTGACTACTGTCCAAGCCTCTGCTATCTGAATAAGCCAAAACAATTCACTGGGGAACCCCACACATGACACACACACATTTACACTAATGCTACTCTCACTAAATCAGCATGCATCACTCAACAAGCAATTAACAAGGTAGTAATAAAACTAACCAAATACTAAACCATGTTATTCTTGTAAGAGTATGACACATCAGTTTGCAAAGTACTATGCCTCTTGAGTATGATTGCTGCATATTTATCTCAACATTCATGGTAAGTTTTGGAAAGAATTGCGTTTTGTTTTAGAAAAATCAGAAAGAGTTGCAGCAGGCAGCTGCTTACACACCCCTTAATAGATTTGTGTTATTCTTCTTTCTCTCAGATATTTACACTCCAGTATATCATTACGCACTCCTTCCAAAGATGCAGAACTGGACAACAGAATGCTGTTTTTATATTCAGTTCCTTGAAGTGGAAAGTTCCTTAACTTTAAACAACTCTTGAGCTGTCCAAAGTGATCAGACTGGGTGGTAGCCAGATTTTAATATATAATGCTCAACATTGAATGTATCCATTATAATTACTATAAACCAGCAAGTAACGAATGAGAACAAATAAGTTATTAATTATAACATGAATTCTAACGTCTAAGTAATGACAGATTTATTTTTGATTTATTTATATTATACTCTTTTCTCTATTTTCGTGACTAGGGCAAGTGCAGTGAGGCAAGGTGCACAATCTGCGAAGAGGCATGTTAGACCGAGTGCTGGTAATGCAAGCATAAAAAAATAAATAAATAAAAAGGCCACTGAGGGCGTGAATAGTCGATTTGTTTCGCCACCAATCAACAATCAAAGGAAATCCTCTCATTCTCTTTAAATGTGACGTGCCAGTATCTCATTGATCGTCCCTTAAGGGATACTTGGCTCATTAAGCCATTTTCAACAGTAATAAAATAATATTTTGCCTATAAAACTGTTTTTCATGAACAATTGATACCTTTAAAAAAGAATTTTTACCAGGTGCTGTCGACAAAGATGACATAACCCGTGCTCAAGAAATAGGTAACGACCAATCATGGCTCAGTTTGCTGACCAAACCCAGGAAACAGGTAAGCCATGATTGATCATTACCTATTTCCTCAGAACAGGTGATGTCATCTTCAGTTGACAGTAAATGGAAAATGTGTTTTAAAGGTATCAATTGCGCATGAAAAATAATTAAGTTATCAAATTAATCCTAGACAAAATATTAACTTTTTACTGCTGAAAAAGGCTCAATGAGTCAAGTATCTATTTAACATAGTGGAAGAATAAATTTGATTTGCTCAAAGCGTGCAAAGTAGGCCTACATTTATTGCATGTACGAACTCTGGACAGACCTCATCAGTCGAATGATGTGAAGTTGGCCAGGGAGATGACAGATCTACGTTGTGACGCGGACACTTGGAGACCGACTTCCACCCTAGTCATTTGTGTTTTGGTGTGTTGTGCAAAGCAAAGCAGGTCCAAACAGTCAGCAGCGCACACAAAGCTGAAGCAGAATTACATATAAAATGCTGCCCTCTGGCTTCACATGCAAGGGTGCTATTGGCAAGCCATTCATATGTAAATCTAAGCAGCAGTGTTGCCCTTGGTATTCAGTTCTGTTTAACAAATGTATTTTCTTTACCCAGTTTGACAAACAGTTTGGTTTTGTAATGTTTATGTTTATGAACACAAAAGTTGATGATCGAGTGCCCCAGTCCGAGCTGAAAAAAACAACCCCAAAGCATGATGCTGCCACCACATACTTCACTGTAGGTACAGTAAAATATTCTTTTGGTGATGAGCAGTGCTATGTTTGCTCTAAATATACTTTTTTGAAAATGGGTTTTGCTCAACCTTGTTGTCACTGCACTATAACACATTTTCCCACATTTGAGGGATTTCAGAGATTTGCTTAAGAATGACAGCAGCACTTCCCCACTTGTTTATTTAAATTAAAAACAACAACATTCAACATTTCCCCCAATTCAATTGTACATGTTATATGCCACAAATGATTTTATATTGAGTTCATTTTTTAGTTCACAAAAATCTGTAATTTGAACAGGGGTGTGTATACTTTTTATACCCACTGTATTTCACGCTAATGTTTAAATTGCTCAATTTGCTTTAATCCTGTCTTGATTTGATGCTTCATGTAAAAGGTGAAAACAAGAGATTTAAAAAATATATATACTGCTGTAGGACGGAAATCTCAGTAAATCAATGCACACATTTTCTAAAATAAAGTCATTCAATTCATCTCACTGACAGCAACTCCTGCATTTGCACAGAAGCATTCCGCCATCCGCATCCACTCATCGTCTTGACAACTTTGAAAACGGTATACACTGTATACTGTTAGCGCCATCTAGTGACTTTTAACTTCCATCACAATTATTTTCAGTATTCAGAAAAGGTTTTGTTTTAAATCTTAATAGAGAGAGAGGGAGAGAGAAATCACCTTATTAATGTAATGTATTCACATTTAAATATTTTCTCGGTCAAAATATAAGACGCAGCATCATTTCCATGCTGCAAAGTGTCAAACTATAAGAGAGTGTATGATGGCATCATGGCAATAATCCAAATCACATTTGGATTGCATTTTGTTACCGAAGGGATGTTTAATTTATTCCTACACGTTTTCATGGGGAAAAAAAGACAACGTAAAATTGAGTTTCAATGTTTCATGAGTAACCTAATTCCGGAGGTCTATGAAGGCACCACATGACGAGATGCCGTAGGAGACATTTGGTTGGACGAAAACAAGGAAGTAAGCAAGCACCGAAGTTCGTACTTTAGAGGCTCTAATTACTCCATTAAAAGATCCTGACATAAAATACGCACTGATAATAGTGTTTTCAGCGAAAACCGAGCAAAAGTTTTCAATAACAGTGGCTACGCAAGATGGTTGCTCTCTGGCTTCAAAACCGTGACGTCATTGCGCTGTAGCCGCCCTGCTATCCGACGTGTCTATTTGGCGACCATATTGGGAGGGACAATGTTCTCATTCAAGGCAATCCATTATCATTGAAATTAAAATGGAACTTGCTCATTTCTCAACCGATTTTCATGAGATTTACTTTGTAGTGAATGTCCAAATGTGCTGTCAGCACAGAACGTTTAAAAAACAAAACAAAAAAAACAAACAAAGCCCATTTTATATATTTTTTTTTAACCTGTGAAATGTTTCCTCGTCCCATGTCATAATTGTATGACATTGTGCGGTATGGTACCTTATGCACGGCAATGTGCCAGCTTCCTTTGTTTACTATCTTCTTGCCATCCACAGTCCTAGAACGTGTGAGTTCCAGCATCACCGGAGGGCACACAGCTCAAAGGGGCCAGTGTACTACTGTATTGCAATGTGCCTGCACATCGCAGGCACTTTGGTGGAGGCAAACGTTCCCAGCAAAGTAAATGCACGTACATTGGAAATAAATCATAACTTGCTCATTCTCAACTTATTTTTGATATTTTCATTAGGTTTACTTGTCAACTTCAAAATATGTGCTATTAATAGTAAACATTTGATCAGAAAGAAAGAAAGAAAGAAAGAAAGAAAGAAAGAAAGAAAGAAAGAAAGAAAGAAAGAAAGAAAGAAAGAAAGAAAGAAAGAAAGAAGCTTCTACTAGTTTGGCCCTGTTACTTTTTTCTTTAGGTGCAGAAATATTCTTCATTCAGCCAAAATATGTGAGTGTGTGTATACACACAATTAACCTGCCATGCACGTCTTTGGAATGTGGGAGAAGGCCGGAGTACCCAGAGAAGACCCATAAAGGCACGGGGAGAACATGCACACTCCACCCAGGAAGGCCGAAACCCTGACTCGATCTTGCGTCCTCAGCATTAGAAGGCGAACGTGTTAACCAGTAATCCACCGTGCCACACTGTGTGATGAAGTCATTAATTTGATATAACACGAAAACACAGTTTTGTACCAGCATGCATCTTCTTTTAATGAAGAAGATGCATGCTGGAACGCAACTGTCGGCCAAGGTCACCATCAGTTCATCAATAAGTCCAGAGGAGGTCACTGTTGCGTGATAGTTTTCCAGACACAAGGCTCAGTCAGTTTGTGTGTGTGGGTCACGCACGCACAGAGGACGCCATGGGGTAGAAAGGACGTGGAGGGGGCGATGCTTGGTTGTGAAAGCCACGCCCCCTCTTGATGATTTCATATTCAATGAGGTCGGAACAGACCAGGGCAGACATCAGCACAGTGACAACACGGACTTGATTCACCTAAACACCGGCCGTCATGCTTCATGGATGCGTCGGCACATCCTCTGTCATCCGGGCAGGAGAGTTGGTCCACTTTCTACCGCCTTCCTGTGAACTTTCTACGGCTCCAGCAGCACGCAGTCGCTATGGACGGATACCGGTGCCCCGGTGTGGCATGCAAATACGTACTCTGACGTCGGCGATCATGTGGCTTTTGGCGTAGAAGATCCTCCTTGTGATCGACAATTTTTCTCCCTCCTGTCGCCTGTTGTCTGCCCAGCTACTGGAGCTACCGCGTTTAAAACGTCTTTCACGCATTCTGTGGGTTGGGATTGTAACGCACGCTACCCGAGCATCGCTACAGAACAGTGGCCAGGTAAGAAAAAATAAATAAATCTAGTTTTCATGTAGCTCCAAAGTCCCTCAAGTCATAAGTGCATGTAAGCGTATTTGTGTTTAACCATTCTATCTTCTCATCTACTAAAGACTCCACGTTTGCGTCTAAATATTTAACTTGTCTCGCCGCGTGAACTTTGCTTGCCTGCTTGCTTATTATCTCCACCTGCGCGCTAAATATGTCCCACTAAGTTTTTGGACATTTTTGGTGCCCCCCTATGTTCGAGTTCTACTCTGAAACGCCGTCGCAGAGTCGTCAGGAGGAAGGAAACCAGGCAGAGAGTCAGGGAACGAGAAACGTCGGGTCTACTTTTCCTCCTCCTCCTCCGTGTGTCGACATAACCAGCAAAACATGGCCGTCCTCTGCCGACATGTTGTTACGTCGCTGGCGAGAAGGAGGGGAACGTTTGGAGAGCGGGAGAGCGTTTCCCTGCGCGGCTATGTCACACCTCCGGCGGGAAGACAGCGTTCGGCTTGGCTCCCCCGCCGCTGCATCCGCACAGGGGTCTGAGTGCAACTTTAGGAGTCCCGTGTTGTTTATCCACTTCGATTTGTGATGTAGGCGGCGCGGCCAGCCGGTGACGCCTCCTCCCTGCGTGCAGGCCTGCTGACTGGGGCTCACTTTCACTGCAGTGGGCCGCTGCAAGACGCCAGGCGCCGTTCTTTCTGTTCCCAATGTCAACTTTGGGATAAGCAGATTCCCTCCCGCTTTAGACAACACAACTGTAGCACTCAGTGATTCTTTGGTGTTGGTGGACATGCATCCCAACACTGCAACGGAAATAGAGCAAACACATGGCACAATAACAGAACCATAACTCTGCTTTTTCTTTAGATACAATTCTTGTTCAGTCTGTCAGCATGGAACAGAACAGTTATTGTTTTTAAGCAGATGCCAGGACATCATCAAGTCCCTTGACGAAACAAGGCGAAGTACAGGATGATTACAAATCTTGCTTTAAAATATTTTATTGGCAACTGTGTCCCTTTCACAGAGGTGTTGGTTTCAAATGTATGGAATCTTTGAAGAGTGTGTAGTATTTTCACTCATGCAGCTAAAGGAAATAAGGCAGAATATTGGAAACACCATTATGATGCAGTGCACCACTTAAAAAAAAAATAAAAAATCTGTAATATTGTTAGAATTTCAATTAAACCAATTTAGTTTTTCTTTAATATAGCTCTTTTTCAAAAGATTCTCAAAGGGTTTCATAAGCACACAGTTCACAAAGATTGACAAACTCCCCTCCTCGTCTAAACCCCATCCGTGCAAGGGAAACTTAAAAAAAAAAAAAATTCATTTCGGGGAAAAAGAACCCCTGAGGAGGTATCACAGATGGAAGGATCCCCCTTCCAAGATGATGGATATGTTATAATTATGGTGAATTTGAGTAATTCATACATCTGGCAGTGTTTTTTTTTAATTTATTTTATTTATTTTTTTATCGCCTTGGCTTTCACTAGGGTCACGGTGCCCATGGGCACCAGGCGTCCTCTAAGGAACAACAAGTAAAAACTAGATCACCAGAGAGATGCATCCTTTTTCTCCTTTCTCATGTTGCTATCCTAAATCATAAAAAAGTAGCAATTTACCAGTAAACTGTGTGTTACTTTTAATACTTTTTTTTTTTTAAAGCACACTTGCATTGATAACAATTTCAACTAAACTTTATTTATATAGCGCTTTCAAACAGCCTGAGCTGTCACAAAGCGCTTTACAGAGACACAAAAAACAAACATAATATAACATAAACAATACAATACAATCACAACAAATCAATATTCTTCCATCCCTACATACACTTTGTTTGAAGCAGTTTTTAGATAAAAGAGGACAGAAATCAGTCTCCTTTCAGCAGTTGATCAGAGACGTGAGCTCAGCATGCATGACGTCACACGAGTTTGCTACAAGCTAAGTTTGCTTATAAGCTAGCTCATAAACAAGCAGTTGCTGCGTTCGCGATGAGCACTATACACACAAAAAGAATGGTCCAATTGTCCCGTCCCATCCAAACTGCCTTTCCTCCAAGCATCGAACCTCCATCCAGTACACGCCCCGCACACATCACCGTGCTTAGCGGCGACGTTCACGTCCTCAGCTCCACCGCCATCTATCTTAGCTCACCAGCGTAGACTGTCCAGTAGCGCCGACTTCTCCTCTCAGCAGAAAGGGGCTGTGACAAATGCTGCCTGTTTCCTGGCGCAAAAACACAAGCGACCCGCAGGTGCCCGGTGGGCAGTCAGATAGCACCGACATTCCCCCATCAGAAACCGTGCTAGTGCAGGCATGCCGCTGAATGGGCGCAACCGCCGGGCGCCGACACTGTTCCTCGAGGAATATCACGGCCAAACTGCAGAGAACAGTCCAGTCCTAATCGGGTCCACAAAAAAGACGAGACGCCACATGACAAGAAGAGAGACAAAGACGGCTGCTGTAGCTCACAGCGCCATCAACAAACAGCCAAGACAATAGTCGCCAGACACACCGGCGCACGCCATCTTGTCGAGGCAAAAAAATAAAAAATAAAAAATCCATCCATCCGTTTTCTACCGCTTATCCAAGGTTGGGGAAACCCAGACCTCCCTCTCCCCAGCCACTTAAACCAGCTCCGCCGGCGGGATCCCAAGGCGTTCCCAGGCCAGCCGAGAGACATAGTCTCTCCAGCGTGTCTTGGGTCGTCCCCGGGGCCTCCCGCCGGTGGGACATGCCCGGAACACCTCTCCATGGAGGCGTCAGGAGGCATAACAATTTGGAAAATGACAAATTAAAAAGAAAAAAAAAAGCATAGCAATCAAGCTAGTGGGCACAATAACGATGAGATGACTTCTGCCCAAATAATTAGAAAAGTGTGCTATATTAGAAGTGTGTATCACACTGGTAGTCCTTCGCAATAACCAATACCCAAGAAGTAGCGCGAAGTTTCAAGAAGGTTGGTGACGCCTATATTAGAATGGGAAAATCATATTAAGTACTATCATCATGCTGTTTTGGTCTGTCAGTCAATGTACAGTGTACTTATGAATGTGTTCTTAATTCAAGATAAGGTATTTGTAATGTTTTCTAGATTCTTCAGTCCTAGAAAGTCGAGTAATTATTATAATGGAAATGCAGCATCCCATGTGCACTGTGCAATAGATTTCACCAAATGTACACACTCTTTGGGAGCTTTGTGCGTCTGGTTTTGCTCAGCGTGAGTGTCAGTTGTCTGGAGTGTTATGTGAAATGACATACTTCCCTTTTGAAGAACAACGGTGTTCATGTGCCAATACCCCCCTCACGCTGGGATGACCTAAGATTCCGCGTTTGTGAACGTACACTGTTCAGCTGCGGTACCCAGTCAGCCTGAGATCTAAGTGGGTTTGATCACAGCACAGTTAACCCTCCTGTCATACTTTCTCGTACCTGCAATTCCTCCGGGTATAAACTTGTCGCCTCACACTCTTGCTCTTTACACGTGAAGAGCTATTTGGCTCATGTTTGTTCGCATGTTCCCCGCGTGTGATGTGCCTAATCTGAGATAATGTGTAATGTAGCGCGACAGCGGACTCAATTCTTTTGTTGCAATGACATTTCAAAAGAAGTTGTCTTGCTCATCAAAGTAAATCACAATTTTTCCTATTTAGAGATAGAGTAGACAAAATTAGCACCGTTTTATGTAGCTATATCTGTTGTGAATTAAATTCATACAAAATAGATGATGATGATGATGACGACAGATGTATTTTGTGGCAGGGGTGGAGTGATGACAGAATTGCTCAAAGGATTACTCATAAGCGTACAGATGTCGCATTATGGCTACACAGAGAGCATTTAAGTTCAACCAAAAATAATTTTATTTTTGTTGATGCTACTGGATCACACAGCTGGTTCTGTGCATCTGGGAGTGATCAATTGCCACTAGACGCCATTCACAATCAAATGTCGTCAAGCCACCCAAAGTCAACTGGGATAGATTGCTTGTGACGTGGAACAGTATGAAGCAGTATAGAAAATGGGTGGATTGAATTCTTGTTGTTGTTTTATTATGTTTGAGCTTAAATAAGAAAACTGTTGTTTCTCAGTTTTATCTCTGTGTACTTCAACTTCTAAGAATGCCTCAGCTGAACATGTCGCCGTGTGGCGATCCACTCTGTTGCTTTCCTGGAGGCGTTTCCTTCTCTACTTTAGTCAGAGGGTGGAAAAGTGAACAAGACCAATGTCGGTGAGACTTTGTGGGATAGAAAATCGCTATGCAGGAAAGAGGCGCTGTCAAGTTTTAACCCAGAAACAGAATCAAAACAGATCATTGAGTGCAATCAAATGTACACTTTACATGTTAAATCGGGTACTGTTTTGGATTAACATTGTGCATTCAGTCAAATGAGGTCAATGCATTTTGTTCGTCTTCAAAATTATTTTAAAGACAATCTGTATTGTAGGCTACGAAGGTTAACCGTGATGTGATCAAACTCGTATATATTGTATGTCGTTGGACAAGGAAAACCTTTGTTTTGATTAGGGATGGACGATAATGCTATTTTCAAACCCGAAACCGATAAACCAATAATTTAGAAGTGCCGATGTCGATAACCGATAAGTAAGTCGATAATTGTTTGCAAAATTAACTTGAATGCAAATATACTTTTGAGTCCTACTAAAAGTCTAACAAGTACATTGAAACATTGTATAAACTTTGCACAATGTTTCAATGTATGTAAAGCACCATGAAGCAGAATTTTATTGATATGATCCACAACCACAATAGATGGATCAATGTGGCATGTGTATAATTATTGCTGGATTTCTTTATTATCTCGTGTATTTGTATGAAATGAAATTGCCGATAATTATCGGCAGATTTCTCTATTATCTATTTGACGTCAAATTGGTCGATAATTGCCGATAATTATCGGCCACCGTTATTATCGTGCATCCCTAGTTTTGATATAGTTTTCTAAATGTATTTTATTTTCACTGTGTTGGTTTGAAGAGTTTGGTGTGTAAAAAATTGATTTCTTGTTCCATAACCATTGACCCCAGCTTCATCAGACATCTTTTGAAATGCACTTGATTAGAACAAACATTTTTGAACCGAGCTCTAACCATTCAAATGTTATTCTGAGTGATCAGACAAAAATTCACAGGCACACTTCGATATTTTGTTGAAAGTACAATATTCCCAAAAGTTATTATACCTGCATGTGAGAGGCCAAATCCATATTGTGTTCTATTTTCACTTCCTGAAAACGTAATTAGCAAGTGTCCCAATATTTATAAATGTTATTCATGCAATAACATCGGTAATGTAGGTGTGTGTGAGTGACATAGCTGTTAATTTTAAGGTTTGTTTTTGACATTTTACATTCATCTTGCAGTGAAAGTCATTCTACATTCTTAACACTTGGTGGTGTTGCCATTATTTTTGTGTGGTCATGCTTACTTCTTCTGTGGCAATACTGTATACCCCTTTACATCTATTTCAGTCTTTTTGGCTGACTTGCGGCATTTTTTCCTCACTGACATCAATAGCGTCCAGCATCCGCTGGCTCCACATCAAGCATTCAAATCAAGTTTCAAGCCGCCCTTTGTCTTCATGAAACGCAACATAACAAGTCATAGCACATTGAAAGGATTAATTTGCTCAGCTTGGCGCTGTGATGACATCAACAACAGTGATGTGATGCTTTTGTTTCAGGTTTTCAGACATGTTGTTTAGTGACTAATGTCCCAGAGAAGTTAGATCATCACCTGTTTTATGAGGCAAGAAGGGTGTGGAGGTGGGGAGGAGTTGGTCGGAGCCAGATGGAGAGTTTGTGGTAGGGCTGAATGATCAATTGCGTTTGCAATATAATCGCAATATGATAAAAACACGACTTGCAAAGGCTGCAGTATGACTTGTCATTTGGGAATAGAATGGAGAGGTTCAGAGAAGGCAGAGACCTCACCAAAGCCTGTCACACTAAACGTATATTCGCCATTATGCTTCAGTCAGAAAAGGTGCACTGCTGCACACTTTTTTTTGGCTGCACAATTTTGTGAAATGTACGCGCTCTGTTTGGAGCAACATATAGATGAGGCGTACCCTCTCATATCTAACTGCGTGCATTCTCTGAGACACTTTTGAGCATCTTTCCTCATGCATGCTCAGGAAGCTTTACTAATGCCGAGTAGGGATGTAATGATAATGGCAATATCGTGACATTGCGATATTAAAACTGCCACAATAGATCGTTGTCGTCATGTCACGATATTAAAAGCAGCACATTGTTAAAAAAAGCCAGGTTGATTTGATTTGATTGATTGTTTTTTCAAGTGCAGTTTAATTTTCACAAGGCATGCTTTGGCCATTCTATGTTGAATATCCACACCAATGGTCAGATGAAGGGGCATGTAATATGGTTGTGAACCATGGTTAAAAGAAAAAATAAGGATGATTGATGTTGTACTATGTTACCGATTCGGCCATTGTTTTCCAAAGTATGAACAGATGTTTGCAAATGTCTTATTTTGATCTTCTTTCATGAAGGACTACAGAAATCAGTTATTACTGTTGATATGCTGAAATCTGAGGATTTGGACAACTTTATATTAAAAATGGCTACAAAAGATTAATCGATTAATTTAAAAGCTCTATTCCATACATGAAAATACAGTTCTCTGCTGTACACCATGTGAATTTAAGAAATAAAAACTCGATTATGTACAAAAGAAAACCAATTGTTCGTTCGTTACGTCATTTTTTTGTTTGTTTGTTTGTTTTTTGTTTTGTTTTTAATCATTGCTTCAGGTCCCTGGGATTAACTGGAAAAAATAGCTCCACAAAAATAGAAAGTTGCTCCTCAAAGGAAAAAATTGATTTGCAAAACTGCTCCGCTTAAGTTTTTTTGTTGTTGTTGTTGTTGTTTTATTTATTTATTTATTTTAATTTTAATTTAGCCTTGTACCACGAAAGGGAAATCTTGAGACTAAGAAACAGCGGTACAATGCTACTGTTGAACTTGAGTGATTTTGGTTATTATTAAATAACCTTGGAAAATGCCTAGCTCTTAAATGAAACTCTTATTAGTTCTTTTTGTTGTCATGTTTCTCCAGACAAGTGTACCTTTTTGTCATATCGGGCATTTAAAATGGACAATGACCAGAAGGAACAAGGGTGATGTAATAATACTTTTTCTTTCCCCACGACTGCATTTGAGCTACAAATGCCTTTTTTTTTATGATCATTTCAGTCTTCAAATGTGAAGATTGTCTCCTAGGCTTCAGATTTCAAATTTTGCACAAGGCAAGGAGAGACAAAGAGAGTTTACTGACAAGCTCACTGCACTGCATCACGTCAGCCATGGGCAGCGCATAGTCACCTCTACCCCCCACTTTCCCTGGTAGCGTGAGGAAGAGACAGTTCATGTGTGAGGAAGGCACAGAGTGACAGGTGCGGAGATCTAAGCATATAGTAATGGGAAGACTCATGCATACACAGTTTTCCTCATTGATAATGCAAATATACACATATATGTGAGATCATTTTAGTTGATGAAGATGACATTAATTTGTGACATTGACCTAATTTGAAGGTAGGGCTCTCTGGCCCCACTCCTACTATTTATTTATTTATTTATTTTTTATTTACTACAGATTAAATTTACGTCCACAGTCTTTTATTAAAATGTAAAAGAAGCGCTCATCCATTACTCTATTGAGCTGATGAATATAAAGTACACTGTAGTTTGTAGTTTAGCTGCTTTGGGTTTCATTATGTGGTTGAAGTATAGATTTTTATTATTGCAATTCAGTTCACAGACCCTCAAGAGCATGGAAGATCTGACACTGGCTGTTAAGTTGCTACCCTTTTCCATACATGTAATAATTACATTCATGTTGCATAATAATTCAATTACCGTATCAATATAATTTATTTGTTCCAGCCTCAGAACGAGGTTATGTTTACCTTGTTTGTACCCGTCAGGTTGTAGTTACTCAGTTAATAGAGTCGACCCATTTTGAAATAAAGTGACTATGTACTATAGATACTGTACTGTTAGTACATTAAAAGAGTTATTCCACATCAACTGCCTTTATTGCCTCTTATTAAGAATATTCTACAGCAGGGGTCTCCAAGTTGGGTCCTCGAGAGCCCCTATTCAGCCTGTTCTCCATGTTTCTCTCCACTAACACACCTGATTCATGATCGGGATCATTATCAGGCTTCTGCAAAGCTTGCTGATTAGCTGATCATTAGATTCAGCTGTGCTGAAGGATGGAGACATGGAAAACAGGCTGGATAGGGGCTCTCGAGGACCCAACTTGGAGACCCCTGTTCTACAGGTTAGATGCAGCATATCAATCAGTTTATTTAAAGTGCAAACATCATCATGGTATATGGTTTCAATACACTGTACAATAAAGCCATGTGCAATTAAAACAATTTACAGTAAAATAAATCAATCAATCGTAGACTAGTCATGGCTGGAGAGTGAGGCGTAAGGATGACGTAATAGAGAGATGACAGTTGTAACCCTAACCCTTGGTGTAAAAAAGGTAAAATCTATTTGATGCTGGATGGGCTCTTGGACCAAGAGTCAATGATCTAATAAATTTGTTAAGCACAGTTTTCATGTGGATCTTGCAGACAGGTCTTCAAAATTGTGTGTATTGCAGGTGCTATTAAATTGTTTTGATTCTTGACAGACTGTTATGTTCTGTAACTTGTGAGTTTTCCATCATCCGTAATGTAGGCCATAGCCACCTACAGTGAGGACAAACAGAACAAGGTCAAATCAGTTCAACTCATTCTAGTCTTCCACAATGTTTGTTTGCTTTCAAAAATGTAAGCTGAAGGGTATGTGGTATTGCAAAAATATCATCCAGTCTCTTTTTTTTTTTTTTTTTTTTTTTTTTTTAAATAGCTGAAATTCTCCACAGAAGAAAGTGTACATTATGTATCCATCTGACAGTGTTTTCAATCTCACCACGACAATGCTGACACTTCACCAGACTGTAATGCACCATAAATGTGAGACTTTTAATTGGGGTTGGTGCCCACTGCTTCTATTTTTGCCATTAATGTAAATTATGGTTTGAGTTATGGTTAATAGTTTTACAACGTCATGCTAAACGTTCAAAACGTATTTGTTTAATGTGTTGGTTCTCGTGAAAGTAACCCTGCTCTGTTGCTGTGCAGAACATAGCACGGCACTTGAGAGCTCAGTGCAGCACTTTGCTTTGCCCTAGAGGAGCCACGTGATGAGGTTTGAATTAATTCTGTGGCAGTCCAAAATGCTGCCTCATACACTCCTGTTAGAACACACCATGTAAGTGGTAACGGCGCCTTTCCACCCACACAAATTGCCCCTTACTCTGCATTGGCCAACTTGTTGAACAAAGAAGCATGGATTGGAAAAAACACAAGCGGAAATCTTTGATGTGGCTTTAACTTGCTAAAGTCAGTTGGTCTAAGTTGTCATTTCACATGTGATTTTGGAGCTCGTTTAAGCGGCTCAGATAATGGATGGACGGACGGTTAAAATGATAGATATGGGTTTTATATTCAGTGTGGTTTCAAGTTCATGAGCTGTGGCCATTACTGTGACAAATGCATACCCAACAATTCTCTGTGAGAGGCTGACTGTCCCGCTGCATATGTTTCCTAGTACTTTTTAAACGAGAGCAAACTAACTCAGGTTAATTCTGCAAGTTGCTCAGTTCACTATGTGTTCAGTATTTCTCCCTAGCCCACCTGACTAATCTGGCTGCTTTTTGCATTTTAATATCGTTCATATTTGAAGGAAGTTCATGTCCTTCTGAAACATGTCTTCAACATTTCTTAACTTCTGATTTATTCTCACTGATAGTAGTACTAGTAATGTGACCTTCATTAATGAAGATAGCACAGTTACCATCAAGACTTGTCAGCTCGAATAGTTATTAAAGTGAACCCCCATGTATTTGTGGCTCGGCATTCATCTACCAGCCTCCAACTGCTTTAATTTGAAATTAGAAAGAGCGGCTGCTACGATTTAGGAATGGCTAGTCGCTGCTCCCGAATGAATATAGCAGCAGCAAAACGGGGGTCCATCGGCAACGGACAGTCCGTCACTCCCGACCGACTGCCCACTTCTGCAAATAGGTATATGAGATCATGAGTGAGTGTGGCTAAAATGTGCAAAACCCAGTGGAATCTCCAATTTTGGTATGCACCAACTCTAAACCTTGAGGTTTTCTTTGTTCAGGACGTCCTAAGTGGTTTCAGATACATCCACTATTCAAGGGCTAATATCGCTAAGAATAGTACACTATGCTCTTTGTTAATGCAGATCTGATAGACAGGACCAGAATTAGAGAGAGACCGATATGCTTTTTTCAGGGCCGATACCGATTATCGGTAGTCAAGGAGGCTGATAACCGATATTTGAAGCCGATATTCATTTGCAGTAAAAGTTAAAATGTTGGCACCAAATTTTTGAATAATGCAAACCCTAACCATTCTTTACAATGGATTCTCACACTGCACTTTTTCATTTACATCCTTGCTAATCGACGCGCTGCAGACACCTGATCCTTCCGCCTTCGAAAAGACAAAAAACTTGTAGATTAGTGCGCGTCTATCAGGTGCATGCGGGGCGCCGCGCAGTGATACGAATGAACAGAAAAGTAGTGCTTGGCGGTAATGGCGTCTGACTTTTATCAGAAAAGGAGTTTAATGATTGCAAATGTATCACTTTTTTTTAACACAAATTGTTTTTAGAAGAAAAACGCTTTTATTTCCGTGACCCCAGCCAGCTTGCTGGACTATTTTCCTCTCGTCCAACACCGGACCAGAACTCATGTCACAGAACGCTGTCAGGGGTAAGTCAGTGCTGATCGCACACACTGGAGGTGAGGATGAAATAGAGATTCATGTCAAAAAAGCCAAACTATCCCTTTAAGATGCGAGCCTCCAAATATGGTCCAAAATTTATTGCGCAATACCCAGAGCTCAAAAGTGGCCGTGGCACCCACACTTTGAAGGACCGTAACTCAAAAACCGTTTGAGCTTGGAGGCCCAAACTTTATAGTCTTTCTTTTAAAGGGATATTTGACTCGATGAGACATTTTCAACACTAAAAAGTTAATATTTTGTCGATAATTAAGTAGGGATCTAAGGATAAGCACAATATCGTGATTTTGTGATATGAACACTGCCACAATATTGTCGTCGTCATGTTCACGATATTTAAATGCAACACATCTGTTCAAAAAGTCAGGTTGATTTCCATTTGTGCAGTTGTAGCAACCTCTGGTGGCTAGATTTTTGGTGCAGTTTAATTTCCGTGGCCAGATTTTTAGTGCAGTTTAATTTCCGTAAGGCATCTTTTAGCCCTTCTGTTTAAAATCTACCCTAATTGTCAGCTGAAGGGGAACATAATATGTCTGTGAAGCAAGTCAGTATGTGGAGAAACTCAATGTGTGTGTGCATTAAATATCGCTAACCTCCCCACAATATCATGATAGTTAGAGTATCGTGAGCTTCATATCGTGATAATATCCTATCGTGACATTTGGATATCGTTACATCCCTAGAATTAAGGTGGTAACTTCATTATTTTTCATGTAAGATTAATACCTTTAAAAAGTAATTTTCTACTTTCTGTTGACTAAAGATAACATCACCTGTGCTGAGGAAGTAGGTAACGACCAATCATGGCTCAGTTTGCTGACCAACAACAGAAAACAGGTGAGCCATGATTGGTCGTTACCTACTTCCTCAGCACAGCACACCTCAGCGCCGTCATCATCAGTCAACAGCAAGAGAAAATAATATTTTTTAAAGGTATTAATTGTACATGAAATATAATGGCGTTATCATTAATTCTGGACAAAATAATAACTTTTCACTGCTGAAAATAGTTCAATGAGTCAAGTATCCCTTTAAGGCACTAATGGGATAAAATCAGGCAAATTAATGAGGTATCACTGGGGACGTTCTGGGAATTTGTGTGAATTGACACAGAATGACCCTGGTACAATCGTATGCCACACACTGGCATTTTGGCTTTGGAGACAGAAAATAATGTGGGGGGGAGTTAAAAGATGCTTAGCAAGTGGGAGCACACACACTTCTTGCTCTGGCGTATACGTATAAGCAACATTAGCAACCCAGGTTATTGTCTGTGGCTCAAATGAACTGCGTATGTCACTTTCATGCATGTGCACTCCCCACATAGATAAGTCACACGTATGAAGACAATATACTACAACGCGTACTGACTAGAATAGAAAAATTCAGATTCAGTGTTCTTTTTCAAGGGCCAATTCGCAACTCAATTCGAGTCACTGCACCAATTCATGCAATAACTATAAATGCACGCCGTTTTTTTGTTTTGTTTTTTCCTACTTGTAGCACATTGAGATCTTGCGATGTAAAGATTATTATATTATTTTTATTATTATTCTTATTATGTGGTCTGTAATTTTCATAATAGTTGCCATTAAATAGTTAGGCATATGTGTTACACTTTTTGCGTAGCCTATACGCATTATTAGGAGTGTTTTGGTGAAACATTCTAATCCAGCAAGCAGTTTTATGTAATATATAAATGTGTTTATCATATCTATTTTTTTTTCCAGCCTTCCCAAGTTCCCACCCTATATTTTTTTATAGCATAGTTTAAAAGTGATATAGCAATTATTCATTTCACTGAATTGAATCTTGTTTGGCTGTCAAAAACAAGTACAACCTAATGTTACCAAAGTGCTCCATTAGTGAAATTATGTAGAACAGTCAACACAAACTATGTGCTTGGTTTTACACACGACGACACTGGCTTACACTAGTCACGTTTTTCAGAGGAATCTGTGAAGTTTTTTTTTTTTTCCTTTTTACCCTTCCACGACTCGCTTCACTGAGTGGGATGTGTTGCTGTGACTCACCCACACAGTGTATTTATCATTTTGCTACTCCTATAAGAGTTATACTCTGAATGCAGTAGTTTTCTGTGGTGTCATCATTTAGGACTTCATACATTAGACAAAGTCTCAACTGATTTCCTTTTCCCCCCAGTACATGCTGTAAGGCTAGCCAATGTTCATCAGTGCTTTTGCTGCCATCTTCTGACTCTCTCAGAATGACGGCTGTGCTCATATAAGACACCATTCTCACATAGAGCTGCATTAAAGGCAAAACAAATAAAAGAAAGTCTGGCAAGTAACTGCCAGGCTGAGTATTCATACACATTTAATGAGCATGCAGACTGTCGGGAGTTGGGACTTCAGCAGGGACCTCCCTCTGCACACAGAAACCAACTGGAGGACCACCACATAGTTGGTGGGCATGCTTTTCTTCAAGGGCCCATATCATGCAAAATCAACTTTATTTTTATTTTATTTCTTCATTTAAAAAAAAAAAAAAATATTTGATTTATTTATTTATTTTTTTAGCCAAATGCTAATTCCTCACTAAAAACATCGCCAAAGTGGTGTTTTCCTCCATTCACCCATCTTTGAGCATCCCCTGTTCCTTCTTGCTCTAAGCATAAGCTCTGCCCAACCCAATAAAACGACTGTGTCCTCACTGATCGACGCCCATGACATCACCCCATACCTCCCCTGCAGACCAAACACACTCCCATGCCAACTAAACACATACCCCTTTTCTCCAGCAGTCAGTAGGACGCCCGGCAAGTGTACCTGGTGAAGAGAGTCAATGAGCGGCCTCCCAGCCAAGGCGCTCATCGGCTGGAGCTCCACTCTTTCGATTTTTTTTCTAATTCAGGCGACATGCCCAACAAGCGTAGTGGGGGGAAAAGGCACTATAAGGTGGACTCCCCAGCAACAGACCATCCAGCAGCTGTTACTGATTGTCATTTCTTTGAGGATTGCCTGGTTAACCTTGGCTAGTACCAAAGTGGATTGACAGGGAGATTAAATCTTAAAACTTGTGCATTCCCCCCAGTCAAACTTGATGGCCAGAGCTGTAAGTAAATCAAACCTCTAACCTGGGATTTACACCGGTTGCGGCTGCGGTGCGGTGCGTCTTGACTGCGTGCTCCGGACGCGTCAATTTTTTGGCCAAATCACACCGGCTCTGCACAGCTGCGGGCTGACAGCTCCGTCGCCGACCACTTCCCGCCGTGTCTCGCGTGACCGCGCGCGATCATGTGGCATTAAAAACGATGACAAACACACAGAAAGTCTGTGCTCAACAGAGAAGCAGAAAGAGAGGTGGACTTTTATTATTTTTTATTACCTCTCCTCGCCCATGTTCGCTGGTGTCTAAACCGTGAATGAACACCTCGCACGTTAACTCCAGGCCCGGCTACCCACATCACGTTTTGCTAACATGCTTGCGAAATAGGAGATGGCGAGTGTTTTATTTTGAAAGTTAACCGGAAATTTATTTTGAAATTGCGTCGTTCTTCCTGTCCCGCTCGATGTGTTTTGTGTTAGCTTCCCAGGATTTACACCGGATGCGGTTGCGGTGCGTTCCGGCGACGCAAGCAATTAGATTACATTCATTCGAATGGTGCAGGTTACACCACTTGCGTGTGCGTTGCGTGTCGACTGCGTCTCAGCTGCGGCGTGCCGCACCCCTTCCGCAAGGATAGACCTATTTTCTATTTTTGCCGGACGCCGCGGCGGTAGGCCTCCGGCAAATGGCAAGCTAGCACAAAACACATCGAGCGGGACAGGAAAACCGACGCAGTTTCAAAATACATTTCCGGTTACCTTTCAAGAAAAAACACTCGCCAGCTCCTATTTCGCAAGCATGTTAGCAACACGTGATGTGGGCGTCGACGGGCCTGGAGTTAACGTGCGAGGTGCTCATTCACGGTTTAGACACCAGCGAACATGGACGAGGAGAGGTTTATATTGGAGGTGGAAAGCCACAAAATAATAAAAGTCCACCTCTCTTTCTGCTTCTCTGTTGAGCACAGACTTTCTGTGTGTTTGTTGTTGTTTTTAATGCCACATGATCGCGCGCCGTCACGCGAGACACGGCGGGAAGTGGTCGGCGACGGAGCTGCCGGACCGCTGCTGTGCGGAGCCGGTGTGGATTGGCCAAAAAATTTACGAGTCCGGAGTACGCAGTCAAGACGCACCGCAGCCGCACCGCACACGCAACCGGTGTAAACCCGGGGTTAGCTTGGCATTTGCCGGAGGCCGACCGATGCGGCATCCGGCAAAATTAGAAAATAGGTCTATCCTTGTGGATGGGCTGCAGCATGCCGCAGCTGAGACTCAGTCAACACGAAACGCACACGCAAGCGGTGTAAATTGCACCATTCGAATGAATGGAATCTAATTGGTTGCGTCGCCGGAACGCACCGCAGCCGCATCCGGTGTAAATCCAACTCCTGCACTCTTTGGTCCACTTCGGTCCAGACCTTTTACACAGGTGTGAATACACACTAGCAAATCCTAGTGCGGGTCACACAACCGAACCGATACCCACTTTTTGAGGTGGTCTTGGCCCGCTTCCAAACCTGATTCGTTGCGGTTCACTTCAAGTGTGAATACAAACTACTGCTGACCCGCACTAACTGCAGGACACGAGTCATTTTGGGCTTTAACAAACCACCGTAGCCAAGCATCGTGGATGAAAATAAATTGCCCGGTAGTGAATGTTTTTCTAAATCCACAGTATTCTGTTTAGCGATGCTGCTGCCAGCATATTGTGGGTCGGGGCACGCTGAGCACCTAGTCTCCTTCGGATTACTACTGTACACAAGTGACAATGCTGTTCCAAAATTAGAATTAGAATTGTGGAACCTGCATTGAATGAGCTGCTTTTGACATGCACATTAATTTTACAAATTTGCATCTACAGAACAAATACGCAGACCAGGAATACAGCATGTAGAAATTAGATATTTTCCTCGAGGTTTGTGCTCTGCATGCCGTCCTCGTCATTTATGTCCAGTGGGGAGCACAGATAGTCACTCGCATTGTGTTTTTACAGAATATAGTTCACTTACAAAAATTACAGTGTGAATAAAGTCTGCTTTTGGTCCGGACCAAATAAGCCGACCAAATGACTTTTCTGGTGTGAATAATGATAATATAAGCATAAGGCACTAAGTCTTTAGCTTTGTTATGAAGCCCAATATAGCAGACATTTTGTTGTATTAAAATTAAACTTATTTGTTACTAGGGGTGTTCCATATCATACCTTCTACGATATTACCGGTGTAATTTTTGGGGGGTGATACAAATTTTAAATATCATAAAATTGACATGATGAGGTAATCCGTAACAACATACGTCAGGTTCATTTTGGACGTACATGCGTCGTTTGCTGATGCATACAAACAATGCCGGAGCATGTGGCTGTGAGCAGCCAGTTCTGTCGCGTCTTCATCAAAGTGGGACCATCATGTGGAGGCTGTTTGGTTTCGCAAAATCAGATATGAGGCAAAAAAATACAATTCTTTGCAATGTGTACAAGAAAACTGATGGCAGGGAAGTAAAGAGGATACACAGCTTAAAGACACGCGAGGAGGACATGGAAACAGATAGTGTTCGGCGTAAAACTGAACAAAAGTTCATTGCTGGAGCACTCTTGATTAGACGCACTCCTTATGAAAAAGAAAAGGCAGACGGTGGTTGGATAATACTGAAGCGGTCGCGTATTTTTTGGCTAAAGCCTGGTTCACACTGCAAGATTTTAAAATTGTCGGCCAATTTCCAATCTTTGAGAGACACCACACGTGAAGAGAAAAAATCATGGGAGTTCCAGTTTTGAACGTACCATGCGTGGTGTGCGCCCCACACTGCACAATCAACACACCTCACACGAGCCGAGTTCATTCAAGAATGTGACGGGAAGTCTTGAAAAACCTCTCGAGATTAAACGTGGCTTCCGAGTTGTCAACATGAGTCGATCCTGGTTTTCAGCCGAAAAAGCGGCATAAAAAGAAAAGGTGTTGTTTAAAAAAAGAGCGTAACTGGGCACTGGCGAGACATCGCTTGCTCTCGGCTCGGTGCTGGCGGCGCGGGTTGGCGGCCCACCCGGAGACCACGTTTATTTGTGGAGAATGTGTGTGCGTGTATAAAAAAAAAAAAAAAAAAAAATACAAATAATTTAAAAAAAATAAATAAAAAGAGTGTAATAGCGCGAGCACGGACTTTCTGCTGCTTCATAACTGTTTTGATTTTGGATTCCCCACCAGCTTCCTCGCTGGCTCGCTTTCTGATTGGCTGCACGTCACTGTCAATCTGCTGCGCGGAGCGAAGACCGGCCAAAAAATCCAACATGTTGGATATGCCCGATTTCAAGTCGGGGGTCCTTCCGAGCGCCGATATCGGGAGGCGCCGTGTGTGTTGTCACCACACACGGCGCCTCCCGATATCAGGATTATCTGTGAAGATTATCGCTTGCGTCTCGGCGCGTCCTTACGATTGTCGGGAGGGGACATTCGGGGCTAAAATCGGGCCAATTCTCCTGCCGTGTGAACCAGGCTTAGGATAAACAATCAGCGGTGGTTATTTTGCCGTGTAGCAAGCCACCTAGTTGACGTGACTTTTTGATGCTAACAGGCCGCTAAGCTAATGTGTTCTCGACGAGATGGTGTGCACGTTCTATCGCGCAGCCACGTTGTACGTGATCTGCGTCGTTTTGATTTAACAGCGCTCATGCCTCGTCCGTAGCACCTTCTTTTTCGTTACTTTCCCACAGTAATCACCCAATTTTTAAGTTATTTAAAGTTGTGTTGATGTTACCTCTAGCAACAGACATCCATCGAGCGGGTCGGCTCGCCATCAGGCGCCTCACATTTTCGTGTCTAAGTGTGAATTAGCTCCGCTCTTCCGTCCGTCAACAATCAATGTCCGTGCGGAAACACGAAATATTGGTTCAGACTCTTCCAGGTTACACAAATGTTTTTTTAAATTACTGTACAAAGTATTTTGATGTAAATAGCAAATTTAACGGTGAAATCCGACCTAAGTTGAAATTCAGGTTACGTCGCCAGCGTAGGAACGTAACTCGGGAACTCCCTGTAATCATGTATATGCCTAGTAGTTAACTGTGGAAGGGCTTAAAGCTGCTCAATGCAGGAAATTTTTCGAATCGCTACTGCCAGGTGCGGCCAAAAAATGGAACACTCCCTTCTTTATGTACACAATGCGTGCATGAATTCACATCTGCAGACAGAGGTTGGGAATTTTGAACCTAAATCCAGTCTGAAAACTATTGGCCAGAGGCTTGCAGGAGCACCCAACATATATATATAACCACAAAACTTGGACAACTAGCATTTCGCTGGCATCGAGCTGAAACTTCATATGTCACAATTTGGTAAAATTCATATTTTTGTCAAAGATCTATACTATTGGTCATTCCACACGTGTGGGATTTATTTTTTACAAATTATTTACTAATCTGAGTGTTGAAAATGGTTTACTGTCTTTGAGGATGAGATAGGCGCCAGCACCCCCCGCGACCCTTGTGAGGAATAAGCGGTCAAGAAAATGGATGGATGGATGGAGGATGCAATGTTAACGGTTAATATCATTGCTTGGAAGGAACCATCAAGACAGTGGATCAGCCCCTCCCTCTACTGCTGAAAATGATAGAGGAGAGAGGCTGGTTGCGCCATTGAGTCTGTAGCCTTTTCTCTTTTTGTTTAAGACAGCTAGTGTTGCTTACTTTATGTTTGGGACAGGTATACTGTTTCTTACTTTCTATTTGAGAGGGCTAGTGTTTCTTCCGGCTTTAACTTGATATATGGCCTATTATTTTGAATCTGTCTGCACTGAAAATCGACCATTACATGCACACTTTCCAAGTGACTCAGTAAGTATTTCAATAATATTCAGTATCTGACATTAACCAGTGATTTCAGTTAACACTGAATATCAATATCTAGCAGTTGTGGTCACAGCTTACTAATACAGATATGGCATAAATTAAATTGCTCATCTGATCTCCATTCTTGTCTGGGCAGAACGAGTGGCGGGAGTATGCCCTGCTCCAGCTTACCGCAGCCTTTTTCCCCCTCTTCCATCACCATAATTACTCAAAAAGTGGGGGTAATAATTCATTCATAATTGACTGATAAAAAGTTTTTGTCAAGTGTGAAAATACCTTAATGTATCCCTGGCATCAGACGTACATCTCCAAAACCATCACTTTGCAAGAAACCAAAAAGACAGCATGTTCGCTGAGCCATTAACTGTGCATCATTTAGGAGAGCAAGTCATTTTCAACAATTTTCATTTGTGAAAATAACATACCCTCGTGGGGACTGACCAATAGCATCAATACATGAAAAAAAAATATCAAATTGACCAAATTTGAACATGGGAGGTTCTGGCCTCATGCCAGCGACATTTAACATTATTTGAGAATTTGTAGGTTACTTTTAATGTTACAACAATGCAGGAATACATCACGACAAAATGTAGCAACACCTAACAATTAATTATTTTCGAACTAGCTTGTGGCAAAAAAAAAAAAAAAGGCTACCATAGACAGAATTAAAAACTAAGTCTATGAAGAAACCATGGCACAATTTATTGTGGGACCGTTTCAAAATAAAAAAAAAAAATGTTATTTTAAATACAACAACGATGACAAAACAGACACAGATGGAAACTTGAATGGAGTGAGAATCTCCAGCCTGCCAAAGTTAGTGTGCATATCTGCGTTAGCACATGTGGAACAGGTATTGTGTCTGCAGGCTTTGTCTTGACAGCTCGAATGTGTTTTGAATATGAAGCCATCGAGCTCACAGCCTCGGTGCCTGCTTCTTTTAGACGAGGCAGTTCATTTTTATTTTTCCAAGACCAGTGATGAAATATTAGGCGATTACTATTATTAGGCGAGAGTACAAGCCGTCAAAATGACGGCTCAGGGAGATCGAGTTGTTTTAGAATTCTAGTAGTGCTAGTGTTAAACCATTCGAGCGTAGTTTTAGCAGCATGCTTTGGGTCATTGTCGTGCTGGAAGGTGAACCTTTTTCCCAATCGACAAATCACGGGCGACTCCAACGGGTTTTGCTCCAGAATGTCCCTGTATTTAGCACCATCCTTCTTTCCCTCTATGCGGACCAGTTTCCCAGTCCTTGCTTCTGCTACAACACATGCCCACAGCATGCTGCTGCCACCATCATGTTTCACTGTGAGGGCGGTGTTCAAGGGGTGATGGGATGTCTTGGGCTTCCACCAGACATAGCATTACCCCTTTGTGGCCAAAAAGTTCAAATTTTAGTCTCATCTGACCACATCACCCCCTGCCATATATTTAGTGTGTCAGCCACGTTTTTCGGCAAATTCAAAACAAAACGTGCCTTCTTATTTTTTACACTAAGTAAAGGCTTTTTTTCTGGCCATTCTTCCATAAAGCCCAGCTCTGGAGTGTACGGTGTGGTTCTATGGACACGTTGGACAGACACGTGTTTGCTGTAGAAATCTCTGTTGCTTCTCTGATCAATGCCTTCTTTGCTTGGTCTGTGAGTTTTGGTAGTCGGACATGTCTTGGCAAGTTTGATGTGGCCCTGTGTTGTTTCCATTTGTCAATTATGGGTTTGATGGTGCTCCGGGGGGATCATAAATATATGTATAACCTAGTCCTGACTTGTATTTCTCTATAACTTTGTCCATGACTTGTTTGGAGAGCTCCTTGGTGTTCATGATGTGATGCTTCTTGCTAAGTGGTGTTGCAGCCAATTGAGTCCTCTCAGAAAAGGTGTGTGACACTTAAATTGAACACAGGTGAACTTGATTTAAAGCTACTGAATATAGAATATTAAATTTCGAATCGCTACTGCCACCTGCTGATGAAAAATGAAACTGCACATACCCATCTTAACATACCGCGCACATTGTTACATCCGCAGACAGGGCCCGGGAAATTCAAACCCGAATCCAGTCTGAAAACCTGGTCATAGGCTTGCAGGAGTAGCCATTGTGAACAGCTAAGGTGTTATTCTACTAATTAGAAGACATTTCACAAATAAATTGTCAAATAAAAAGGCTACTGTGAATGTATTTTTTATTTTTTGGGGGGGGAGGAGTTCCAAATTGCAGCTTTAACAAATATATGACTTTATGACTTGTGAGGGTAATAAATTGCACCAGCACTTATTAAGGAGCTTCATAGCAAAGGGGGGTGAATACATAATTATGCACATGCCAATTTTCAACTTTTTATTTCTTAAAAATATTCTTTATATATATATATATATATATATATATATATATATATATATATATATATATATATATATATATATATATATATATATATATATAATTTAGTTATTTATTTTTCCTCATTTCACTTAGATTATTTTGTGCAGATCCATCTCATTCCATAAATATTCAGATTAAAAATATTTAAATTACAGTTTGGAATCTAACAAAATAGATCAAAAGCCATGGGGAATGAATACTTTTGCAAGGTGCTGTATATTTACTATATCTTCACGTTCTTCAGTCTGGATTTTTTTGCCTAATGCTGATTTGGGGAATGAGCGGACACAGGTGGAAAGAGTGATACTGGCACACCTTTTCAGTTTCTATGTTGTTTAGCCACCGTATTTTTGAGTCATGATGAATGATGATTCTCCAAGCTCCATGACGTCACGCTGCGAAAACTTTACAAAGTATGTGAAATCCTGGGGGGGAAAAATAAAAATACTTTATGCTTAAAGCCGATGGCAATTAAGCGTTTTCTTTAGATTTTTCATCTGGCTTTGTCCATTTCTCACCTCTGTCTAATACATAATGCGGTCAGATTATCACTGTGACGATACTGTCACTGACTGTAGCAGCTTCTAGACTACAGCGCTACGTCGTCAGTTGCTATAGCGACACCATTGTAATGAGTCTGCATTCTAATGACTTCTCAGTGGGTCGTTTCAGAAGTTACGTTATCTGGGGATGAACTTTGATTCGCAAGTTTCTGTTACAGAGATCGCATCAACTTTATGACACTTCTTATTTTCCTCATATATGCAGGGACACAATTATTGTTATGAAGGTGGTATGCAAATTGTAAGAGGACATTCCGATATCCCCCATTGGCTGCTTTATGGAAACTCATTTGATAGTGGAGCACTGGCTGCGCTGACTCTTGATTTGTACTGTACTTGTGAATATGAGAATGTAGCGTCAGTGTGAAGCCGCTAGAATATCAATCAATTTATTCCAGTCTGACTAGTGTCTTCTTGTAATGTTACCTTGGGAAACTTCTCTTCCTGCTCACTATCCTCATTATTGCTTTAAAAAACTAATAGCCTGACAACATATACGTGTTGTTGTTGTATTTTTTTCAAAAGAACTGATCACTGCCTTTGCTTTGCCTCTCTCTTTTCTATTTGCAGCATTGTCCAATACACGACGAAGTCATTATCTACTCTATGTGTCAGGCACAATTTTCGTGTTTTGTATTTGCACTGCAGCTATGTAATTAATTCCGATGATCACACTGCTAAGTTGCTAAAGTTGTGAGTTAGTGTAAATGTAAAATGCATTTTGTGACAAGGCAGCAAAGACCTACTGATCTTTATCACATACAGTATCTTGTTGAAACTACACATTTCAGTTAAGTTTCAACTTCCTGTTAATGCTCTATTGTTTTGCCAGCACTAGTCAACATGTGACTGATCCTTTCTGTCCCGCAATAGAGATCCGGACGATGACATCATGCGTCCCAAAATGGGCGTTAGCGCAGCCATTTTGGCAGAATAAAAACGCGTCTGCCACTTTGAATAAACGGCAAACTCCGCACTTTAACAATGATTGACAGCTGTTGTGGACCAGCTGCCACAGTGAGAAGAGGCATATTTAAAAAAGAAAAAAAAAAAAGAAAAAAAATTGAGTATTCTCCAGGCTACCAAAAGAGGAATCAATGCTTCGCCAATGGAGCACTTTGTACATGGTGGCTGAATCCGCAGATCCTAACTGTTACTGTTTCATTTGTTTGTGCTGCTAATGTTTAATAGATATTACAGTTTAATTTAATAACTTACCAACACCATAAAGACTTTTTTTTTTTTTTTTTTTTTTTTTTTTAACGGCATAAATGACAGTGGCCCCGGCCCAATTAGCAGCTGCTAAGTTGCTAACGTACCTAAATAACACCGCAAGACTTGCGTGAAACTGCTACTTGTAACTTTGATGGCATTTTGACCACACATAAAGGGGAAATAAATCAATCAAATCATTTTACAAACTTGTAAAGCCATTGTATGATCAGATTTGAAAGCATTCACCTGTGTGAGGGGGTAATTCCACGTAGCAGTGTCGCCGAGTTGGGGGGTGGGGTGGGGGCACTCCTGACACTTCATTGGTAATCCAACCTGTCCACCTCGCGCATGTATATCATATCCTTTTCATCAAAGTGACTGTCAATGATCTTGGGCGGAAGGTTAACGAATAAACGCTAGTTCTAGCCCTCCACTCCATTGTAGTCCATTAACGCTGCTACTTTACTATTACGGGGGTGTGGGGCGTTCAGCGAAGTAGTCACGTGACGTCCGGATCTCTGTGGTCCTTTTTAATAATGTCTTTCTTCATTTATAACTGAAGTATTTGTTGCCCTGTTTTGTCCACAGTGTTGGTTATTTTGCAGCCTCATGTTCACTTTGAGCTATACAGTACAAAAGGATCTGAAAATGTCCTTTGAAAAGTGTCTGATCCACTTTTTGATAGGACATCAAAGTACTAGCCTTAAGCCCTGATTTACTTAGCGGTGAAGTTTTACAGACAAGCAAAGCAACTGGAGTGAATAGCCTAATGTGTTTTCCGCTTTTTCTTTTGGGTACCAGCCACAGTGATACAGTACTTCAGTGGCAAACAATCAGTCCTTTTCTTTAACAAAGCTGGTCTTATTCTTGTATTCAACAGTTACATTCCAAGATGATAGAATGCAAAACGCTAGATGTCCTCCTTTGCTCACCTTTTGTAAACAGTGTCCTGCTCCTGTTCTTTAATTAATTAATGGCGTCCACTGCCAGGCTTGTTGATGTCACATTATTTGCAACACTGAATCAGCCATCGTCACACCACCCACATACACTGACAGAAACGCAAGCCGGGTCAGGGAATTTCATTCCAAACTGTAACATTGCGAGATGAACAGAAGAACTGTCTTGCTTGGTTTTTATGCGGCTTTTTTTTGTGCTGTGCTGATGTACCAAACCAAACTGAATAGAGCTATCAGGCATATTTATGAGTAGAACGGTGTCTCTTGTGTCAGGTGGCAATTTACTGTATCTGGCTCTGTCACTTTCCTGTGAAGCTAAAATCTGATATTTATTTTGTGTATCCAGGTGGTGTCCTGCCATGCATTTGCACGAGGTCATCCTGCTGCGCAGCTGACACTGTCAGCGAGACAAGCCCAGAACTTGGCCCTCAATTCCTCCGTTCTCTGCTACTCATTGTGCCCCAGGGGACGGTGGCACTCCCGTTGTCCAACCTGTCCCAGTACAAGTCAGTCCTCCTGGCTAGTGGAAGCATCTTCTGGGCATTTGTCCTGCCTCTCTGGCTTCCCAGTCTTAGTTTCCTTTACAGCGTATCTGACCAAGTCAAAGTGTAGGGACCATTCATAATTATCATCATCATGTCTAGCCGGCGGAAGGCTTCCACCCCCTGTATGATTCGACCACAGGAGACAATGGTGGAGCTGGATGATGACGATGAGGTACCATATTAATGTCTGGGGTCTTTATTTCTTTACAATGAGCAAGTTAGAACATTTTATAATATTTTATGAACATTAGTCTTTTAAAGGTGTATTCAAAGATCTTTTGTCGCTGCATCTTTCGGGTGGATCATCTTAACGATTGGTTCTCGATCCCGTCAATCAATCTTCCGTAACGACCTCATGCGTGCTCGTCCCTAGCTGCGCATGCGCACTTCGAGTGTTTGTAGCATGTAGCCGCTCAGCTTCGGATTCAGCCATTCATCGTTGTAGCTCCCCCAACCACACTGCATACTTTGAAAATGGCAGAAAGCCGCAAGAGGACATCCGTCTATGAAGTGAGGCTGGCTGCAGAGACTGATGAAGATGATGATGATGAAGATAAGCTTGCACGCTCGGTGCCAGTCTGTCGCATGCACATTTTCTAAAAAGTGACAAACGGACGTTTGGCTTCTTCTTTTTGAGAAGATCCTTGAATACACCTTTAATCTTAAGTACCCTACCTGTACAAGACGGAATATTCATATTCGTATTTTTGACATACATTTTGTCTGTATCTTGTTTAATTAGGGTCGTGTATATTTGAGAGTTGAATATATTGCCATGTCTTGTAATCTGAATATGTGCCTTCCTCTGCCAGACAACAGAGAACCATACTGAGGAGGATGCGATGGAGACAGATCCATCTGGTGACCTAGACCCGACGGGGAAGACCTCCGACTCCCCAGCTGCGCCTGACATCTCAGTGTCCGAGTCATCAGACAATTCCAAGTCTTCACGTAAACAACAAAGGGGCTATGAGTGCAAGTACTGTACCTTCTCCACTCAGAACCTCACCATCTTCAAAGAACACGTGGATGCCAACCACCCCAATGTCATCCTCAACCCGCTGTACCTGTGCGCTGTTTGTAACTTCAACACGAAAAAATTTGATTCCCTCACGGAACATAACGAGAGGAATCACCCAGGGGAGAGCAACTTCAAGTTTAAACGCATCAAAATGAACAATCAGACAATCTTGGAACAGACAATAGAGGGCTGCAGCAACAGTGCAGTCATTTACAATAGTTCCAGTGTCATATCTGGTAAAGCGGAGGGGCAGAGCAATGTCCCCCTCGGCAAAACCACAGCAGTCAAGATAGGGAAACAGAAAGTCCTATCTTCAGATAATAAACGGACGGAGCCTCAGTTGTGTAAACTGAACCCTGACTTTACTAAGAAAGCGATCACAGCACTCAATGTCAACGGGACCGTAATCATCCCGGACTCGACTCTCCTCAAAGCTGACGGCCTTTCTCACATCATGCCTTCCCTGCAGCGGCCTGTAAACTACACCCAGGTAGGGAACAATACATCGACAGTGAAAAGGGCATATTTCATCACATTGTTTTTCACAATATGCTCTTTTATAGATTCAACTACAAACTATAAGTAGTTTGTGAAATCTTTTCGGGATGTACTGTAGTAACCTTTTATACAATAACATTTTGTAGTCTTTCTCAACAGTTGAATGTATTCAGTCTCACCACGTGCACAATGTTACAGTTAAGTTAGACTAGACAAAAACTTAATGGAACCGGATCCTAATGGTTGTCGTTGCCTGTATCATTATTATTGTCTTGTGTCTAATTGGCTGCAGGTATCAATATTTTGTTGCCAATATAAAAGAGCCTGCTGATTGTTAGTGTAAACTAACGTGACCTACTCTATCAAGCTGAGGGAGCCTGCCAATTTCCTACATTTCCCCTGTCCAATGTTAAAACATTTCTATGAAAACAATTAGGTTCTTGATTGTATATTGACATTAAATTGATAAGGGCTGATTAGTGCTTGGAGTTTGTTTTTGCTAGCCCTTCAACTTAGGATTTGAATTTACCAACGTGAACGTACCTCGAAACAATGTGCTTATCGTCAATGGATGGATATAGGGCCGCAACAAGGGCTGTCAGCCTGTCACAAGCGACTTTTTAGAATCCATTCGCCTATCAATTATTTCATCGATTACTCGGGTAATCCAACCACGCGCACACAACCCATAAAAGATCCAGCCGCAACGGTCACGTTAACCTGCCCTGTGTTTATTTTTCACTCACATTGCCCACAATAATCACACTTTACACTGACACTCTATCACTGCTTAGCCATATGTTGATACGACACAGGCAGCAAGCTATGCTACGCTAAGTTTGTTGGAGAAGCATTAACATGCTGAAATAAGGTTGACTGTTCACGACAATTTTGTGGAAGACAGTTGGCTCCTGTAAAATAGTGATGGGGGCATACTGTGACACGACTTAAGCACGTTCAGTGCTAATTTAACAACAAAGCCGAGTTATTTATCTCGAGCAGTAGGCGTCCGCTGAACTGCGGCCAACTCGTCATTATGCATGCATGTTCCCGTATTGCCATCTCCAAGCTCCGTCAGCTCCGCTTTACGTAATTTCGTCAAACTTTTTGTCCTTTTGAAACGACCCCAAGGATTAGGCATTGCAAAAATGTTGTTTACTAAAGTAAAAGCAAATATTTTATGATGATTCAAGTGAAAAGATAGTCTGCTTTCATGGTGGTCTACAGAAATTGGAAAATATTGAGATGCTGAAATTTCCAGCATTCAGAGTATTTTAAATTAAAAGAAGGTATGTAAACGACTTGATTATCAAAAATAATTGACTGTTACACCTTTTAGATGAATGCGTGGCTGAATTTAATAATTTCAAGGGCAAGTCAACTAATAAATATATATATATATATATATATATATATATATATATATATATATATATATATATATATATATATATATATATATATATATACAGTGGGGCAAATAAGTATTTAGTCAACCACCATTGTGCAAGTTCTCCTACTTGAAAAGATTAAAGAGGCCTGTAATTGTCAACATGGGTAAAGCTCAACTATGAGAGACAGAATGTGGGGAAAAAAAACTCAAGAAAATTACATTGTTTGATTTTTAAAGAATTTATTTGCAAACATGGTGGAAAATAAGTATTTGGTCAATACCAAAAGTTCATCTCAATACTTTATGTACCCTTTGTTGGCAATAACGGAGGCCAAACGTTTTCTGTAACTCTTCACAAGCTTTTCACACACTGTTGCTGGTATTTTGGCCCATTCCTCCATGCAGATCTCCTCTAGAGCAGTGATGTTTTGGGGCTGTCGTTGGGCAACACGGACTTTCAACTCCCTCCACAGATTTTCTATGGGGTTGAGATCTGGAGACTGGCTAGGCCACTCCAGGACCTTGAAATGCTTCT